>NW_027514877.1:0-112120 GCF_048772815.1 Callospermophilus lateralis
GTGCTTTTCCACAGTCTCTGTCTAGGGCTACTTGAAGAGGAAACAAACCAAAGAGACAAAACTGAGAACTACTTTTTTTTGTCAAGTTTCAAAGACCTACTAAAAACCATGTTGGATTAAGAGTTCCAAATTCATCTATCTATATAGGAGAGAACAGAGGGAAACCTAAATATAAAAACTTCTACTGTAGACAAACGCATCAACCTAGAAGAACAAAATTTGGTGAGCAAAGTGGGATTTTTGTCCTGATCATTACCACCAAGTATCATCAAGATTGGGTGAAAAAATATTTGCTGGTATTTCGGAAATTCGTTATTTCTTAGAAGCTTGGCAACCCCTCTCAATGAAAATGCTTTTCCATATTCTGTGCCTAGGGCTACTTGAAGAGGAAACAAACCATAGAGACAAAACTGAGAACTCCTTTTTTTTGTCAAGTTTCAAAGAGCTACTACAAACCATGGTGGATTTAGAGTTCCAAATTCATCTTTCTATATATTTGAGAACAGAGTGAAACCTAAAAATAAAATCTGCTACTGTAAAGGAACACTTCAACCTAGAAGAACAAAATTTGGTGAGCCAAGTGGGATTGTGTACTTGTCATTACCACTACATATCATCAAGATTGGGTAAAAAATATTTGCTGGTATTTCGGAAACTGTTAATTTCTTGGAAGATTGGCAAGTTATTTCAATGAAAATGCTTTTCCACAGTCTCAGCTTAGGGATACTTGAAGAGGAAACAAACCATAGAGTAAAAACTGAGAACTCCTTTATTTTGTCAAGTTTCAAAGAGCTACTACAAACCATGTTTGATTTAGAGTTCCAAATTCATCTATCGATATACTTGAGAACACAGAGAAACCTAAAAATAAAAACTGCTACTGTAAAAGAACGCTTCAACCTAGAAAAACAAAATTTGGTGAGCCAAGTGGGATTTTTGTACTGATCATTACAACCAAGTATCATCAAGATTGGTTGAAAAAATATTTGCTGGTATTTCGGAAACTCGTCATTTCTTAGAAGCCTGGCAACCCCGCTCAATGAAAGTGCTTTTCCACAGTCTGTGCCTAGGGCTACTTGAAGAGGAAACAAATCATTGAGACAAAACTGAGAACTACTTTTTTATGTCAAGTTTCAAAGACCTTCTACAAACCATGTTGGATTTATAGTTCCAAATTCATCTATCTATATAGGAGAGAACAGAGAAAAACCTAAAAATAAAAACTGCTACTTTAAAGGAATGCTTCAACCTAGAAGAACAAAATTTGGTTAGCCATGTGGGATTTTTGTACTTTTCATTACCACCACGTATCTTCAAGATTGGGTGAAAAAATATTTGCTGGTATCTCGGAAAATCATAATCTCTTGGAAGTTTTTCAACCCCTTTCAATGAAAGTGCTTTTCCACAGTCTCTGCTTAGGGCTCCTTGAACAGGAAACAAACCATAGGGACAAAACTGAGAACTCCTTTATTTTGTCAAGTTTCAAAGAGCTACTACAAACCATGTTGGATCTAGAGATCCAAATTCATCTAACTATATAGGAGAGAACAGAGTGAAACCTAAATATAAAACTTCTACTGTAGACGAACGCTTCAAACTTGAAAAACAAAATTTGCTGAGCCAAGTGGGATTGGTGTACTGATCATTACCACCAAATATCATCAAAATTGGTTGAAAAAATATTTGCTGGTATTTCAGAAACTCGTTATTTCTTAGAAGCTTGGCAACCTCTCTAATGAAAGTGCTTTTCCACAGTCTGTGCCTAGGGCTACTTGAAGAGGAAACAAACAATAGAGACAAAACTGAGAACTCCTTTATTTTGTCAAGTTTCAAAGAGCTACTACAAACCATGTTGGATTTAGAGTTCCAAATTCAACTATCTATATAATAGAAAACAGAGTGAAAACTACATATAAAAATTGCTACTGTAGACGAACGCTTCAACCTAGAAGAACAAAATTTGGTGAGCCATGTGGGATTTGTGTACTGATGATTACAACCAAGTATCATCAAGATTGGGTGAAAGAATACATGCTGGTAATTCAGAAACTCGTAATTTCTTGGAAGCTTGGCAAACCCTTTCAATGAAAGTGCTTTTCCACAGTCTGTGCCTAGGGATACTTGAAGAGGAAACAAATCATAATGGCAAAACGGAGAACACCTATATAGTTTCAAAGAGCTACTACAAACCATGTTGGATTTAGAATTCCAGATTCATCTATCTATATAGGAGAGAACAAAGAAAACCTAAAAATAAAAACTGCTACTGTAAACGAACGCTTCAACATAGATGAACAATATTTGGTGAGCCAAGTGGGATTTGTGTACTTGTCATTACCACCACGTATCATCCAGATTGGGTGAAAAAATATTTGCTGGTATTTCGGAAACTCGTAATTTCTTGGAAGCTTGGCAAACCCTTTCAATGAAAGTGCTTTTCCACAGGCTCTGCTTAGGGATACTTGAAAAGGAAACAAATTATAGAGTCAAACCTGAGAACTCCTTTATTTTGTCAAGTTTCAAAGAGCTACTACAAACCATGTTGGATTTAGAGTTCCAAATTCATCTATCTACATAGAAGAGAACAGAGTGAAACCTAAACATAAAAACTGCTACTGTAGACGAACGCTTCAACCTAGAAGAACACAATTTGGTGAGCCAAGTGGGATTTGTGTACTGATCATTACCACCAAGAATCATCAAGATTTGGTGAAAAAAAATTTGCTGGTATTTCGGAAACTCGTTATTCTTAGAAGCTTGGCAACCCCTCTCAATGAAAGTGCTTTTCCACAGTCTGTGCCTAGGGCTAGTTGATGAGGAAACAAACCATAGAGACAAAACTGAGAACTCTTTATTTTGTCAAGTTTCAAAGACCTACTACAAACCATGTTGGATTTAGAGTTCCAAATTCATGTATTTATATAGGAAAGAACAGAGTGAAACCTAAATATAAAAACTGCTACTGTAGACGAACGCTTAAACCTAGAAGAACAAAATTTGGTGAGTAAGTGGGATTTGTGTACTGATCATTACCACCAAGTATCATCAAGATTGGGTGAAAAAATATTTGCTGGTATTTTGGAAACTCGTAATTTCTTGGAACCCTGGCAACCCCTTTCAATGAAAGTGCTTTTCCACAGTCTCTGTTTAGGGCTACTTGAAGAAAAACAAACCGTAGAGACAAAACTGAGAACTACTTTTTTTTGTGAAGTTTCAAAGAGCTACTACAAACTATGTTGGATTTAGAGTTCCAAATTCATGTATCTATATAGGAGAGAACAGAGTGAAACCTAAATATAAAAACTGCTACTGTAGACGAACGCTTCAAACTAGAAGATCAAAATTTGGTGAGCCAAGTGGGATTTGTGTACTGATCATTACCACCACGTATCATCAAGATTGGGTGAAAAAATATTTGCTGGTATTTCGGATACACGTAATTTCTTGGAAGCTTGGCAACCCTTTCAATGAAAGTGCTTTTCCACAGTCTCTGTTTAGGGCTACTTGAAGAGGAAACAAACCATAGAGACAAAACTGAGAACGACTTTTTTTTTTCTCAAGGTTCAAAGAGCGACTACAATCCATGTTGGATTTAGAGTTCCAAATTCATCTATCTATATAGGAGAGAACAGAGAAAAACCTAAATATAAAAACGACTACTGTAGACGATCGCTTCAACCTAGAAGAACAAAATTTGGTGAGCCAAGTGGGATTTGTGTACTAATCAATACCACCAAGTATCATCAAGATTGCGTGAAAAAATATTTGCTGGTATTTTGGAAACTCGTTATTTCTTAGAAGCCTGGCAACCCCTCTCAATGAAAGTGCTTTTCCACATTGTGTGCCTCAGGCTACTTGAAGAGGAAACAAACCATAGAGACAAAACTGAGAACTCCTTTATTTTCTCAAGTTTCAAAGAGCTACTACAAACCATGTTGTATTTAGAGTTCCAAATTCATCTAACTATATAGAAGAGAACAGAGTGAAACCTAAATATAAAAACTGCTACTGTAGACGAACGGTTCAACCTTGAAGAACAAAATTTGTTAAGCCAAGTGGGATTGGTGTACTGATCATTACCACCAAGTGTCATCAAGATTGGTTGAAAAAATTTTTGCTGGTATTTCGGAAACTTGTTATTTCTTAGAAGATTGGCAACCCCTCTCAATGAAAGTGCTTTTCCACAGTCTTTGCCTAGGGCTACTTGAAGAGGAAACAAACCATACAGACAAAACTGAGAATGCCTTTATTTTGTCAAGTTTCAAAGAGCTACTACAAACCTTGTTGGATTTAGAGTTCCAAAATCATCTATCTATATAGGAGAGAAGAGAGTGAAACCTAAAAATAAAAACTGCAACTGTAAACGAACGCTTCAACCCAGAAGAACAAAATTTGGAGAGCCAAGTGGGATTTGTGTACCGATCATTACCAACATGTATCATTAAGATTGGGTGAAAAATATTTGCTGGTATTTCGGAAACTCGTAATTTCTTGGAAGCGTGGCAACCCCTTTCAATGAAAGTGCTTTTCCACAGTCTCTGCTTAGGGCTACTTGAAGAGGAAACAAATCAGAGACAAAACTGAGAACTACTACTTTTTTTCAAGTTTCAAAGACCAAATACAAACCATGTTGGATTTAGAGTTCCAAATTCATCAATCTATATAGGAGAGAACAGGGTGAAACCTAAATATAAAAAATGCAACTGTAGATGAACGCTTCAAACTAGAAGATCAAAATTTGGTGAGCCAAGTAAGATTTGTGTACTGATCATTACCACCACGTATCATCAAGATTGGGTGAAAAAATATTTGCTGGTATTTCGGAAACTCGTAATTTCTTGGAAGCCAGGCAACCCTTTAAATGAAAGTGCTTTTCCACAGTCTCTGCTTAGGGTTACTTGAAGAGGAAACAAACCATAGAGACAAAACTGAGAACTAGTTCATTTTATCAAGTTTCAAAGAACTACTACAAACCATGTTGGATTTAGAGTTCCAAATTCATCTATCTATATAGGAGAGAACAGAGTGAAACCTAAATATAAAAACTGCTACTGTAGAAGAACGCTTAAACCTAGGAGAACTAAATTTGGTGAGCCAAGTGGGATTTTTGTACTGATCATTACCACCAAGTATCATCAAGATTGGGTGGAAAAATATTTGCCGGTATTTTGGAAACTTGTTATTTCTTAGAAGCTTGGCAACCCCTCTCAATGAAAGTGCTTTTCCACAGTCTGTGCCTAGGGCTACTTGAAAAGGAAACAAACCATAGAGACAAAACTTAGAACTCCTTTATTTTATCAAGTTTCAAAGAGCGACTACAAACCATGTTGGATTTAGAGTTCCAAATTCATCTATCTATATAGGAGACAACAGAGGGAAACCTAAATATAAAAATTGCTACTGTAGACGAACGCTTCAACCTAGAAGAACAAAATTTGGTGAGCCAAGTGGGATTTGTGTACCGATCATTACCAACTTGTATCATTATAATTGGGTGAAAAAATATTTGCTGGTATTTCGGAAACTCGTAATTTTTTGGAAGCTTGGCAACCCCTTTCAATTAAAGTGCTTTTCCACAGTCTCTGCTTAGGGCTACTTGAAGAGGAAACAAATCATAGAAATAAAACTGAGAACTACTACTTTTTTTCTAGTTTCAAAGAGCTGCTACAAACCGTGTTGGATTTAGAGTTCCAAATTCATCTATCTGTATAGGAGAGATATAGGGAAACCTACAAATAAAAACTGCTACTTTAAACGAACGCTTGAACGTATAGAACAAAATTTGGTGAGCCATGTGGGATTTGTGTGCTTGTCATTACAACCACGTGTCCTCAAGTTTGGGTGAAAATACATTTGCTGGTATTTCGGAAACTCGTAATTTCTTGGAGGTTTGGCAACCCCTTTCAATGAAAGTGCTTTTCCACAGTCTCTGCTTAGGGCTAATTGAAGAGGAAACAAATTACAGAGACAACACTGAGAACTCCTTTTTTTTGTCAAGTTTTAAAGAGCTACTACAAACCATGTTGGATTTAGAGTTCCAAATTCATCGAACTATATAGAAGAGAACAGAGTGAGACATAAATATAAAAACTGCTACTGTAGACGAACGGTTCAACCTTGAAGAACAAAATTTGGTGAGCCAAGTGGGATTGGTGTACTGATCATTACCACCAACTATCATCAAGATTAGTTGAAAAAATATTTGCTGGTATTTCGGAAACTCGTTATTTCTTAGAAGATTGGCAACCAATCTCATTGAAAATGCTTTTCCACAGTCTGTGGCAAGGGCTACTTGAAGAGGAAACAAACCATACAGACAAAACTGAGAATTCCTTTATTTTGTCAAGTTTCAAAGAGCTACTACAAAACATGTTGGATTTAGAGTTCCAAATTCATCTAACTATATAGAAGAGAACAGAGTGAAACCTAAAAATAAAAACTGCTACTTTAAACGAACGCTTCAACATGGAAGAACAAAATTTGGTGAGCCATGTGGGATTTGTGTGCTTGTCATTACAACCACGTGACATCAAGTTTGGGTGAAAAAATATTTGCTGGTATTTCGGAAACTCGTAATTTCTTGGAGGTTTGGCAACCCTTTTCAATGAAAGTGCTTTTCCACAGTCTCTGCTTAGGGCTAATTGAAGAGGAAACAAATTACAGAGACAACACTGAGAACTCCTTTATTTTGTCAAGTTTCAAAGAGCTACTACAAACCATGTTGGATTTAGAGTTCCAAATTCATCTATCTATATAGGAGAGAACAGAGGGAAACCTAAAAATAAAAACTGCTACCTTAAACGAACGCTTCAACCTCGAAGAACAAAATTTGGTGAGCCAAGTGGGAATTGTGAACTGATCATTACCACCAAGTATCATCAAGATTGGGTGGAAAAATATTTGCTGGTATTTCGAAAACTCGTTATTTCTTAGAAGCTTGGCAACCCCTCTCAATGAAAGTGGTTTTCCACAGTCTGTGCCTAGGGCTACTTGAAGAGGAAACAAACCTTAGAGACAAAACTGTGAACTCCTTTATTTTATCAAATTTCAAAGAGCTGCTACAAAACATGTTGGATTTAGAGTTCCAAATTCTTCTATCTATATAGGGGAGAACAGAGGGAAATCTAAAAATAAAACCTGCTACTGTAAACGAACGCTTCAACATGTAAGAACAAAATTTGGTGAGCCAAGTGGGATTTGTGTACCGATCATTACCAACATGTATCATTACGATTGGGTGAAAAAATATTTGCTGGTATTTCGGAAACTCGTAATTTCTTGGAAGCTTGGCAACCCCTTTAAATGAAAGTGCTTTTCCAAGGTCTCTAATTAGGGCTACTTGAAGAGGAAACAAATCATAGAGACAAAACTGAGAACTACTACTTTTTTTCAAGTTTCAAAGAGCACTACAAACCATGTTGGATTTAGAGTTCCAAATCCATCTATCTATATAGGAGAGAACAGAGTGAAACCTAAATATAAAAAATGCTACTGTAGACGAACGCTTCAAACTAGAAGATCAAAATTTGGTGAGCCAAGTGGGATTTGTGTACTGATCATTACCACCACGTATCATCAAGATTGGGTGAAAAAATATTTGCTGATATTTCGGAAACTCGTAATTTCTTGGAAGCTTGGCAACATTTTCACTGAAAGTGCTTTTCCACAGTCTCTGCTTAGGGTTAATTGAAGAGGAAAAAAACCATAGAGAAAAAAATGAGAACTCCTTTATTTTGTCAAGTTTCAAAGAGCTACTACAAACCATGTTGGATTTAGAGTTCCAAATTCATCTATCTATATAATAGAAAACAGAGTGAAACCTACATATAAAAACTGCTATTGTAAACGAACGCTTCAACCTAGAAGAACACAATTTGGTGAGCCAAGTGGGATTTGTGTATTGATCATTACCACCAAGTATCATCAAGATTGGGGGAAAAAATATTTGCTGGTATTTCGGAAACTCTTTATTCTTAGAAGCTTGGCAACCCCTCTAAATGAAAGTGATTTTCCACAGTCTGTGCCAAGGGCTGCTTGAAGAGGAAACAAACCATAGAAACAAAACTGAGAACTCCTTTATTTTGTCAAGTTTCAAAGAGCTACTACAAACCTTGTTGGATTTAGAGTTCCAAATTCATCTATCTATATAGGAGAGAACAGAGTGAAACCTAAAAACAAAAACTGCAACTGTAAATGAACGCTTCAACCTAGAAGAACAAAATTTGGTGAGCCAAGTCGGATTTGTGTACTTTTCATTACCGGCACGTATCATCAAGATTGGGTGAAAAAATATTTGCTGGTATTTCAGAAACTCGTAATTTCTTGTAAGATTGGCAACCCCTTTCAATGAAAGTGCTTTTCCACAGTCTCTGTTTAGGGCTACTTGAAGAAAAACAAACCGTAGAGACAACACTGAGAATTACTTTTTTTTGTGAAGTTTCAAAGAGCTACTACAAACTATGTTGGATTTAGAGTTCCAAATTCCTCTATCTATATAGGAGAGAACAGAGTGAAACCTAAATATAAAAACTGCTACTGTAGACGAACGCTTCAAACTAGAAGATCAAAATTTGGTGAGCCAAGTGGGATTTGTGTACTGATCATTACCACCACGTATCATCAAGATTGGGTGAAAAAATATTTGCTGGTATTTCGGATACACGTAATTTCTTGGAAGCTTGGCAACCCTTTCAATGAAAGTGCTTTTCCACAGTCTCTGTTTAGGGCTACTTGACGAGGAAACAAACCATAGAGACAAAACTGAGAACGACTTTTTATTTGTCAAGGTTCAAAAGGCGACTACAATCCATGTTGGATTTAGAGTTCCAAATTCCTCTATCTATATAGGAGAGAACAGAGTGAAACCTAAATATAAAAACTGCTACTGTAGACGATCGCTTCAACCTAGAAGAACAAAATTTGGTGAGCCAAGTGGGATTTGTGTACTAATCAATACCACCAAGTATCATCAAGATTGCGTGAAAAAATATTTGCTGGTATTTCGGAAACTCGTTATTTCTTAGAAGCCTGGCAACCCCTCTCAATGAAAGTGCTTTTCCACATTGTGTGCCTCAGGCTACTTGAAGAGGAAACAAACCATAGGGACAAAACTGAGAACTCCTTTATTTTCTCAAGTTTCAAAGAGCTACTACAAACCATGTTGTATTTAGAGTTCCAAATTCATCTAACTATATAGAAGAGAACAGAGTGAAACCTAAATATAAAAACTGCTCCTGTAGACGAACGGTTCAACCTTGAAGAACAAAATTTGTTAAGCCAAGTGGGATTGGTGTACTGATCATTACCACCAAGTATCATCAAGATTGGTTGAAAAAATTTTTGCTGGTATTTCGGAAACTCGTTATTTCTTAGAAGATTGGCAACCCCTCTCAATGAAAGTGCTTTTCCACAGTATTTGCCTAGGGCTACTTGAAGAGGAAACAAACCATACAGACAAAACTGAGAATGCCTTTATTTTGTCAAGTTTCAAAAAGCTACTACAAACCTTGTTGGATTTAGAGTTCCAAAATCATCTATCTATATAGGAGAGAAGAGAGTGAAACCTAAAAATAAAAACTGCAACTGTAAACGAACGCTTCAACCTAGAAGAACAAAATTTGGAGAGCCAAGTGGGATTTGTGTACCGATCATTACCAACATGTATCATTAAGATTGGGTGAAAAAATATTTGCTGGCATTTCGGAAACTCGTAATTTCTTGGAAGCGTGGCAACCCCTTTCAATGAAAGTGCTTTTCCACAGTCTCTGCTTAGGGCTACTTGAAGAGGAAACAAATCATAGAGACAAAACTGAGAACTACTACTTTTTTTCAAGTTTCAAAGACCTACTACAAACCATGTTGGATTTAGAGTTCCAAATTCATCGAACTATATAGAAGAGAACAGAGTGAGACATAAATATAAAAACTGCTACTGTAGACGAACGGTTCAACCTTGAAGAACAAAATTTGGTGAGCCAAGTGGGATTGGTGTACTGATCATTACCACCAACTATCATCAAGATTAGTTGAAATAATATTTGCTGGTATTTCGAAAACTCGTTATTTCTTAGAAGATTGGCAACCATTCTCAATGAAAATGCTTTTCCACAGTCTGTGCCAAGGGCTACTTGAAGAGGAAACAAACCATAGAGACAAAACTGAGAATTCCTTTATTTTGTCAAGTTTCAAAGAGCTACTACAAAACATGTTGGATTTAGAGTTCCAAATTCATCTAACTATATAGAAGAGAACAGAGTGAAACCTAAAAATAAAAACTGCTACTTTAAACGAACGCTTCAACATGGAAGAACAAAATTTGGTGAGCCATGTGGGATTTGTGTGCTTGTCATTACAACACGTGACATCAAGTTTGGGTGAAAAAATATTTGCTGGTATTTCGGAAACTCGTAATTTCTTGGAGGTTTGGCAACCCTTTTCAATGAAAGTGCTTTTCCACAGTCTCTGCTTAGGGCTAATTGAAGAGGAAACAAATTACAGAGACAACACTGAGAACTCCTTTATTTTGTCAAGTTTCAAAGAGCTACTACAAACCATGTTGGATTTAGAGTTCCAAATTCATCTATCTATATAATAGAAAACAGAGTGAAACCTACATATAAAAACTGCTATTGTAAACGAACGCTTCAACCTAGAAGAACACAATTTGGTGAGCCAAATGGGATTTGTGTATTGATCATTACCACCAAGTATCATCAAGATTGGGGGAAAAAATATTTGCTGGTATTTCGGAAACTCTTTATTCTTAGAAGCTTGGCAACCCCTCTAAATGAAAGTGATTTTCCACAGTCTGTGCCAAGGGCTGCTTGAAGAGGAAACAAACCATAGAAACAAAACTGAGAACTCCTTTATTTTGTCAAGTTTCAAAGAGCTACTACAAACCTTGTTGGATTTAGAGTTCCAAATTCATCTATCTATATAGGAGAGAACAGAGTGAAACCTAAAAACAAAAACTGCAACTGTAAATGAACGCTTCAACCTAGAAGAACAAAATTTGGTGAGCCAAGTCGGATTTGTGTACTTTTCATTACCGGCACGTATCATCAAGATTGGGTGAAAAAATATTTGCTGGTATTTCAGAAACTCGTAATTTCTTGTAAGATTGGCAACCCCTTTCAATGAAAGTGCTTTTCCACAGTCTCTGTTTAGGGCTACTTGAAGAAAAACAAACCGTAGAGACAACACTGAGAATTACTTTTTTTTGTGAAGTTTCAAAGAGCTACTACAAACTATGTTGGATTTAGAGTTCCAAATTCATCTATCTATATAGGAGAGAACAGAGTGAAACCTAAATATAAAAACTGCTACTGTAGACGAACGCTTCAAAATAGAAGATCAAAATTTGGTGAGCCAAGTGGGATTTGTGTACTGATCATTACCACCACGTATCATCAAGATTGGGTGAAAAAATATTTGCTGGTATTTCGGATACACGTAATTTCTTGGAAGCTTGGCAACCCTTTCAATGAAAGTGCTTTTCCACAGTCTCTGTTTAGGGCTACTTGACGAGGAAACAAACCATAGAGACAAAACTGAGAACGACTTTTTTTTTGTCAAGGTTCAAAAGGCGACTACAATCCATGTTGGATTTAGAGTTCCAAATTCCTCTATCTATATAGGAGAGAACAGAGTGAAACCTAAATATAAAAACTGCTACTGTAGACGATCGCTTCAACCTAGAAGAACAAAATTTGGTGAGCCAAGTGGGATTTGTGTACTAATCAATACCACCAAGTATCATCAAGATTGCGTGAAAAAATATTTGCTGGTATTTCGGAAACTCGTTATTTCTTAGAAGCCTGGCAACCCCTCTCAATGAAAGTGCTTTTCCACATTGTGTGCCTCAGGCTACTTGAAGAGGAAACAAACCATAGAGACAAAACTGAGAACTCCTTTATTTTCTCAAGTTTCAAAGAGCTACTACAAACCATGTTGTATTTAGAGTTCCAAATTCATCTAACTATATAGAAGAGAACAGAGTGAAACCTAAATATAAAAACTGCTCCTGTAGACGAACGGTTCAACCTTGAAGAACAAAATTTGTTAAGCCAAGTGGGATTGGTGTACTGATCATTACCACCAAGTATCATCAAGATTGGTTGAAAAAATTTTTGCTGGTATTTCGGAAACTCATTATTTCTTAGAAGATTGGCAACCCCTCTCAATGAAAGTGCTTTTCCACAGTATTTGCCTAGGGCTACTTGAAGAGGAAACAAACCATACAGACAAAACTGAGAATGCCTTTATTTTGTCAAGTTTCAAAAAGCTACTACAAACCTTGTTGGATTTAGAGTTCCAAAATCATCTATCTATATAGGAGAGAAGAGAGTGAAACCTAAAAATAAAAACTGCAACTGTAAACGAACGCTTCAACCTAGAAGAACAAAATTTGGAGAGCCAAGTGGGATTTGTGTACCGATCATTACCAACATGTATCATTAAGATTGGGTGAAAAAATATTTGCTGGTATTTCGGAAACTCGTAATTTCTTGGAAGCGTGGCAACCCCTTTCAATGAAAGTGCTTTTCCACAGTCTCTGCTTAGGGCTACTTGAAGAGGAAACAAATCATAGAGACAAAACTGAGAACTACTACTTTTTTTCAAGTTTCAAAGACCTACTACAAACCATGTTGGATTTAGAGTTCCAAATTCATCAATCTATATAGGAGAGAAGAGGGTGAAACCTAAATATAAAAAATGCAACTGTAGATGAACGCTTCAAACTAGAAGATCAAAATTTGGTGAGCCAAGTTTGATTTGTGTACTGATCATTACCACCACGTATCATCAAGATTGGGTGAAAAAATATTTGCTGGTATTTCGGAAACTCGTAATTTCTTGGAAGCTAGGCAACCCTTTAAATGAAAGTGCTTTTCCACAGTCTCTGCTTAGGGTTACTTGAAGAGGAAACAAACCATAGAGACAAAACTGAGAACTAGTTCATTTTATCAAGTTTCAAAGAACTACTACAAACCATGTTGGATTTAGAGTTCCAAATTCATCTATCTATATAGGAGAGAACAGAGTGAAACCTAAATATAAAAACTGCTACTGTAGAAGAACGCTTAAACCTAGGAGAACTAAATTTGGTGAGCCAAGTGGGATTTTTGTACTGATCATTACCACCAAGTATCATCAAGATTGGGTGGAAAAATATTTGCCGGTATTTTGGAAACTTGTTATTTCTTAGAAGCTTGGCAACCCCTCTCAATGAAAGTGCTTTTCCACAGTCTGTGCCTAGGGCTACTTGAAAAGGAAACAAACCATAGAGACAAAACTGAGAACTCCTTTATTTTATCAAGTTTCAAAGAGCGACTACAAACCATGTTGGATTTAGAGTTCCAAATTCATCTATCTATATAGGAGACAACAGAGGGAAACCTAAATATAAAAATTGCTAATGTAGACGAACGCTTCAACCTAGAAGAACAAAATTTGGTGAGCCAAGTGGGATTTGTGTACCGATCATTACCAACTTGTATCATTATAATTGGGTGAAAAAATCTTTGCTGGTATTTCGGAAACTCGTAATTTTTTGGAAGCTTGGCAACCCCTTTCAATGAAAGTGCTTTTCCACAGTCTCTGCTTAGGGATACTTGAAGAGGAAACAAATCATAGAAATAAAACTGAGAACTACTACTTTTTTTCTAGTTTCAAAGAGCTGCTACAAACCGTGTTGGATTTAGAGTTCCAAATTCATCTATCTATATAGGAGAGAACAAAGTGAAACCTAAAAATAAAAACTGCTACTTTAAACGAACGCTTGAACGTATAGAACAAAATTTGGTGAGCCATGTGGGATTTGTGTGCTTGTCATTACAACCACGTGTCCTCAAGTTTGGGTGAAAATACATTTGCTGGTATTTCGGAAACTCGTAATTTCTTGGAGGTTTGGCAACCCCTTTCAATGAAAGTGCTTTTCCACAGTCTCTGCTTAGGGCTAATTGAAGAGGAAACAAATTACTGAGACAACACTGAGAACTCCTTTTTTTTGTCAAGTTTTAAAGAGCTACTACAAACCATGTTGGATTTAGAGATCCAAATTCATCGAACTATATAGAAGAGAACAGAGTGAGACATAAATATAAAAACTGCTACTGTAGACGAACGGTTCAACCTTGAAGAACAAAATTTGGTGAGCCAAGTGGGATTGGTGTACTGATCATTACCACCAACTATCATCAAGATTAGTTGAAAAAATATTTGCTGGTATTTCGGAAACTCGTTATTTCTTAGAAGATTGGCAACCATTCTCAATGAAAAGGCTTTTCCACAGTCTGTGCCAAGGGCTACTTGAAGAGGAAACAAACCATAGGGACAAAACTGAGAACTCCTTTATTTTCTCAAGTTTCAAAGGGCTACTACAAACCATGTTGGATTTAGAGTTCCAAATTCATCTAACTATATAGGAGAGAACAGAGGGAAACCTAAAAATAAAAACTGCTACTGTAAACGAACGCTTCAACCTAGAAGAACAAAATTTGGTGAGCCAAGTGGGATTTGTGTACTTGTCATTACAACCACGTATCATCCAGATTGGGTAAAAAAATATTTGCTGGTATTTCGGAAACTCGTAATTTCTTGGAAGCTTGGCAACCCCTTTCTATGAAAGTGCTTTTCCACATTCTCTGCTTAGGGCTACTTGAAGAGGACACAAACCATAGAGAGAAAACTGAGAACTAGTTTATTTTGTCATGTTTCAAAGAACTACTACAAACCATGTTGGATTTAGAGTTCCAAATTCATCTATCTATATAGGAGAGAACAGAGTGAAACCTAAATATAAAAACTGCTACTGTAAACGAACGCTTCAACCTAGAAGAACAAAATTTGGTGAGCCAAGTGGGAATTGTGAACTGATCATTACCACCAAGTATCATCAAGTTTGGGTGAAAAAATATGTGCTTGTATTTCGGAAACTTGTAATTCCTTTGAAGCTTGGCAACCCCTCTCAATGAAAGTGGTTTTCCACAGTCTGTGCCTAGGGCTACTTGAAGAGGAAACAAATCATAGAGACAAAACTGAGAATTCCTTTGTTTTGTCAAGTTTCAAAGAGGTACTACAAACCATGTTGAATTTAGAGTTCCAAATTCATCTATCTATATAGGAGAGAACAGAGTGAAACCTAAAAATAAAAACTGCTATTGTAAATGAACGCTTCAACCTAGAAGAGCAAAATTTGTGGAGCCAAGTGGGATTGGTGTACGTGTCATTACCACCACGTATCATCAAGATTGGGTGAAAAATATTTGCTGGTATTTCGGAAAATCGTAATTTCTTGGAAGATTGGCAACCCCTTTCAATGAAAGTGCTTTTCCACAGTCTCTGCTTAGGGCTACTTGAAGCGGATACAAATCATAGAGACAAAGCTGAGAGCTGCTTTTTTATGTCAAGTTTCAAAGAGCTACTAGAAACCATGTTGTATTTAGTGTTCCAAATTCATCTATCTATATAGGAGAGAACAAAGGGAAACCTAAAAATAAAAACTGCTACTGTAAACGAACGCTTCAACCTTGAAGAACAAAATTTGGTGAGTCAAGTGGGATTTGTGTACCGATCATTAAAACCAAGGATCATCAAGGTTGGGTGATAAAATATTTGCTGGTATTTCGGAAACTTGTAATTCCTTTGAAGCTTGGCAACCCCTTTCAATGAAGTGCTTTTCCACATTCTCTGCTTACGGCTACTTGAAGAGGAAACAAATCATAGAGACAAAACTGAGAATTCCTTTGTTTTGTCAAGTTTCAAAGAGGTACTACAAACCATGTTGAATTTAGAGTTCCAAATTCATCTATCTATATAGGAGAGAACAGAGGGAAACCTGAAAATAAAAACTGCTACTGTAAACGAACACTTCAACCTAGAAGAACAAAATTTGGTGAGCCAAGTGGGATTTGTGTACTGATCTTTACCACCAGGTATCATCAAGATTGGGTGAAAAAATATTTGCTGGTATTTCGGAAACTCGTAATTTCTTGGAAGCTTGGCATCCCCTTTCAATGAAAGTGCTTTTCCACATTCTCTGCATAGGGCTACTTCAAGAGGAAACAAACCATAGAGACCAAACTGAGAACTACTTTTTTTTTGTCAAGTTTCAAAGAGCGACTACAAACCATGTTGGATTTATAGTTCCAAATTCATCTACCTATATAGGAGAGAAGAGAGAAAAACCCAAATATAAAAACGACTACTGTAGACGAACGCTTCAACCTAGAAGAACAAAATTTGGCAAGCCAAGTGAAATTTGTGAACTGATCATTACCACAGAGTATCATCAAGATTGGGTGAAAAAATATTTGCCTGGTATTTCGGAAACTCATTATTTCTTAGAGCTTGGGAACCCCTCTCAATGAAAGTGCTTTTCCACAGTCTGTGCCTAGGGCTAGTTGAAGAGGAAACAAACCATAGAGATAAAACAGAGAACTACTTTATTTTGTCAAGTTTCAAAGAGCTGCTAGAAACTATGTTGGATTTAGAGTTCCAAATTCATCTATCTATATAGGAGAGAACAGAGTGAAACCTAAATATAAAAACTGCTAGAGTAGACGAACGCTTAAAACTAGAAGAACAAAATTTGGTGAGCCAAGTGGGATTTGTGTACTGATCATTACCAACCTGTACCATTAAGATTGGGTGAAAAAATATTTGCTGGTATTTCGGAAACTCGTAATTTCTTGGAAGCTTGGCAACCCTTTTCAATGAAAGTGCTTTTCCACAGTCTGTGCCTAGGGCTAGTTGAAGAGGAAACAAACCATAGAGATAAAACAGAGAACTACTTTATTTTGTCAAGTTTCAAAGAGCTGCTAGAAACTATGTTGGATTTAGAGTTCCAAATTCATCTATCTATATAGGAGAGAACAGATTGAAACCTAAAAATAAAAACTGCTACTTTAAACCAATGCTTCAACCTAGAACAACAAAATTTTGTGAGCCATGTTGGATTTGTGTACTGATTATTACCACCACGTATCATCAAGATTGGGTGAAAAAATATTTCCTGGTATTTCGGAAACTGGTAATTTCTTGGAAGCTTGGCAACCCCTTTCAGTAAAAGTGCTTTTCCACAGTCTCTGCTTAGGGCTACTTGAAGAGGAAACAAACCATAGAGACAAAACTAAAAACTCCTTTCTTTTGTCAAGTTTCAAAGAGCTACTACAAACCATGTTGGATTTAGAGTTCCAAATTCATCTATCTATATAACAGAGAATAGAGTGAAACCTACATATAGAAACTGCTACCGTAGATGAACACTTCAACCTAGAAGAGCACAATTTGGTGAGCCAAGTGGGATTTGTGTACTGATCTTTACCACCACTTATTATTAAGATTGGGTAAAAAAATATTTGCTGGTATTTTGGAAACTCGTTATTTCTTAGAAGCTTGGCAACAACTCTCAATGAAAGTGCTTTTCCACAGTCTGTGCCTAGGGATACTTGAAGAGGAATCAAGCCATAGAGAAAAAACTGAGAAATCCTTTATTTTGTCAAGTTTCAAAGAGCTACTACAAACCATGTGGGATTTAGAGTTCCAAATTCATCTATCTATATAATAGAAACAGAGTGAAACCTACATATAAAAACTGCTACTGTAGACGAGCGCTTCAACCTAGAAGAACACAATTTGTTTAGCCAAGTGGGATTTGTGTACTGATCATTACCACCAAGTATCATCAATATAGGTTGGAAAAATATTTGCTGGTATTTCGGACTCGTTATTTCTTAGAAGCTTGGCAACCCTTCTCAATGAAAGTGCTTTTCCACAGTCTGTACAAAGGGCTATTTGAAGAGGAAACAAACCATAGAGACAAAACTGAGAATTTCTTTATTTTGTCAATTTTCAAAGAGCTATTACAAACCATGTTGGATTTAGAGTTTCAAATTCATCTATTTATATAGGAGAGAACAAAGTGAAACCTAAATAGAAAAACTGCTACTGTAGACGAACGCTTAAAACTAGAAGAACAAAATTTGGTGAGCCAAGTGGGATTTGTGTACTGATCATTACCCCCAAGTATCATCAATTTGGTTTAAAAAATATTTGCTGATATTTCGGAAACTCGTTATTTCTTATAAGCTTGGCAACCCCTCTCAATGAAAGTGCTTTTCCACAGTCTGTGCCTAGGGCTACATGAAGAGGAAACAAACCACAGAGACAAAACTGAGAACTCCTTTATTTTGTCAAGTTTCAAAGAGCTACTACAAACCATGTTGGGTTTAGAGTTCCAAATTCATCTAACTCTATAGAAGAGAACAGAGTGAAACCTTAATATAAAAACTGCTACTGTGGACGAACGCTTCAACCTTGAAGAACAAAATTTGGTGAGCCAAGTGGAATTTCTGTAATGATCATTACCACCAAGTATCATCAAGTTTGGGTGAAAATATATTTGCTGGTATTTCTGAAACACGTAATTTCTTGGAAGCTTGGCAACCCCTTTCAATGAAAGTGCTTTTCCACAGTCTCTGCTTAGGGCTACTTGAAGAGGTAACAAACCATAGAGACAAAAGAGAGAACTACTTTATTTTGTCAAGTTTCAAAGAACTACTACAAACCATGTTGAGTTTAGAGTTCCAAATTCATTTATCTGTATAGTAGAGAACAGAGTGAACCTAAATATAAAAACTGCTACTGTAGACGAACGCTTAAACCAAAAGAACAAAATTTGGTAGCCAAGTGGGATTTGTGTACTGATCATTACCACCAAGTATCATCAAGATTGGGTGAAAAAATATTTCCTGGTATTTCGGAAACTGGTAATTTCTTGGAAGCTTGGCAACCCCTTTCAGTAAAAGTGCTTTTCCACAGTCTCTGCTTAGGGCTACTTGAAGAGGAAACAAACCATAGAGACAAAACTGAAAACTCCTTTATTTTGTCAAGTTTCAAAGAGCTACTACAAACCATGTTGGATTTAGAGTTCCAAGTTCATCTATCTATATATGAGAGAACAGAGTGAAACCTAAATATAAAAACTGGTACTGTAGACGAACACTTCAACTTAGAAAAATAAAATCTGGTGAGCCAAGTGGGATTGTGTACTGATCATTTCCACCAAGTATCATCAAGATTGGGTAAAAAATATTTGCTGGTATTTTGGAAACTGGTTATTTCTTAGAAGCTTGGCAACCCCTTTCAATGAAAGTGCTTTTCCACAGTATGTGCCTAGGGCTACTTCAAGAGGAAACAAACCATAGAGACAAAACTGAGAACACCTTCATTTTGTCAAGCTTCAAAGAGCTACATCAAACCATGTTGGATTTAGTGTTCCAAATTCATCTATTTATATAGGAGAGAACAGAGGGAAACCTAAATATAAAAACTGCTACTGTAGACGAACGCTTAAACTTAGAAGAACAAAATTTTGTGAGCCAAGTGGGATTTGAGTACTGATCATTACCAGCATGTACCATTAAGATTGGGTGAAAAATATTTGCTGGTATTTCGGAAACCCGTAATTTCTTGGAAGCTTGGCAACCCTTTTCATGAAAGTGCTTTTCCACAGTCTCTGCTTAGGGCTACTTGAAGAGGAAACAAATCATAGAGACAAAACTGAGAAAACTACTTTTTGTCAAGTTTCAAAGAGCTACTACAAACCATGTTGGATGTAGAGTTCCAAATTCATCTAACTACATATAAGAGAACAGAGTGAAACCTAAATATAAAAACTGCTACTGTAGATGAACGCTTCAACATTGAAGAACAAAAGTTGGTGAGCCAAGTGGGATTGGTGTACTGATAATTACCACCAAGTATCATCAAGTTTGGTTGAAAAAATATTTGCTGGTATTTCGGAAACTCGTTATTTCTTAGAATCTTGGCAACCCCTCTCAATGAAAGTGCTTTTCCACAGTCTGTGCCTAGGGCTACTTGAAGAGGAAACAAACCATAGAGACAAAACTGAGAACTCCTTTATTTTGTCAAGTTTCAAAGAGCTACTACAAACCATGTTGGATTTAGAGTTCCAAATTCATCTATCTATATAGGAGAGAACAGAGTGAAACCTAAAAATAAATACTGCAACTGTAAACGAACGATTCAACATAGAAGAACAAAATTTGGTGAGCCAAGTGGAATTTCTGTAATGATCATTACACCAAGTATCATCAAGTTTGGGTGAAAATATATTTGCTGGTATTTCTGAAACACGTAATTTCATGGAAGCTAGGCAACCCCTTTCAATGAAAGTGCTTTTCCACAGTCTCTGCTTAGGGCTACTTGAAGAGGAAACAAACCATAGAGACAAAACAGAGAAATACTTTATTTTGTCAAGATTCAAAGAACTACTACAAACCATGTTGAGTTTAGAGTTCCAAATTCATTTTCTGTATAGTAGAGAACAGAGTGAACCTAAATATAAAAACTGATACTGTAGACTAACGCTTAAACCAAAAGAAGAAAATTTGGTGAGACAAGTGGGATTTGTGTACTGATCATTACCACCAAGTATCACCAAGATTGGGTGAAAAAATATTTCCTGGTATTTTGGAAACTGGTTATTTCTTAGAAGCTTGGCAACCCCTTTCAATGAAAGTGCTTTTCCACAGTATGTGCCTAGGGCTACTTCAAGAGGAAACAAACCATAGAGACAAAACTGAGAACACCTTCATTTTGTCAAGCTTCAAAGAGCTACCTCAAACCATGTTGGATTTAGTGTTCCAAATTCATCTATTTATATAGGAGAGAACAGAGTGAAACCTAAATATAAAAACTGCTTCTGTAGACGAACGCTTAAACATAGAAGAACACAATTTGGTGAGGCAAGTGGGACATGTGTACTGATCATTACCACCAAGTATCATCAAGATTGGGTGAAAAAATATTTGCTGGTATTTCGGAAACTCGTAATTTCTTGGAAGCTTGGCAACCCCTTTCAATGAAAGTGCTTTTCCACAGTCTCTGCTTAGGGCTACTTGAAGAGGAAACAAACCATAGAGACAAAACTGTGAACTACTTTTTTTTGTCAAGTTTCAAAGAGCGACTGCAAACCATGTTGGATTTAGTGTTCCAAATTCATCTATCTATATAGGAGAGAACAGAGGGAAACCTAAATATAAAAACGACTAATGTAGACGAACGCTTCAACCTAGAAGAACAAAATTTTGTGAGCCAAGTGGGATTTGTGTACTGATCATTACCACAAAGTATCATCAAGATTGGGTGAAAAAATATTTGCTGGTATTTCGGAAACTCGTTATTTCTTAGAAGCTTGGCAATCCCTCTCAATGAAAGTGCTTTTCCACAGTCTGTGCCTAGAGCTACTTGAAGAGGAAACAAACCATAGAGACAAAACTGAGAACTCCTTTATTTTGTCAAGTTTCAAAGAGCTACTACAATCTATGTTGGATTTAGAGTTCCAAATTGATCTATCTATATAGAAGAGAACAGAGGGAAACCTAAAAATAAAAACTGCTACTGTAAACAAACGCTTCAATCTAGAAGAACAAAATTTGGTGAGCCAAGTGGGATTTGTTTACCGATCATTACCAACATGTATCATTAAGATTGGGTTAAAAAACATTTGCTGGCATTTCGGAAACTCGTAAGTTCTTGGAAGCTTGGCAACCCCTTTGAATGAAAGTGCTTTTCCTCAGTCTCTGCTTAGGGCTACTTGAAGAGGAAACAAATCATTGAGACAAAACTGTGAACTACATTTTTATGTCAAGTTTCAGAGATCTACTACAAACCATGTTGGATTTAGAGTTCCAAATTCATCTATCTATATAAGAGAGAAGAGAGTGAAACCTACATATAAAACTGCTACCGTAAACGAACGCTTTAACCTAGAAGAACACAATTTGGTGAGCCAAGTGGGATTTGTGTACTGATCATTACCACCACGTATTATTAAGATTGGGTAAAAAAATATTTACTGGTATATCGGAAACTCGTTGTTTCTTAGAGCTTGGCAACCCCTCTCCATGAAAGTGCTTTTCCACAGTCTGTGCCTAGGGCTACTTTAAGAGGAAACAAACCATAGAGAAAAAACTGAGAACTCCTTTATTTTGTCAAGTTTCAAAGAGCTACTACAAACCATGTTGAATTTAGAGTTCCAAATTCATCTATCTATATAGGAGAGAACAGAGTGAAACCTAAAAATAAAAATTGCAACTGTAAACGAACGCTTCAACAGAGAAGAATAAAATTTGGTGAGCCAAGTGGGATTTGTGTACTGATCATTACCACCACGTATCATCCAGATTGGGTGAAAAAATATTTGCTGGTATTTCGGAAACTCGTAATTTCTTGGAAGCTTGGCAACCCCTTTCAATGAAAGTGCTTTTCCACAGTCTCTGCTTAGGGCTGCTGAAGAGGAAATAAACCATAGAGACAAAACTGAGAACTACTACTTTTTGTCAAGTTTCAAAGAGCTACTACAAACCATGTTGGATTTAGAGTTCCAAATTCATTTATCTATATAGGAGAGAACAGAGGGAAACCTAAAAATATAAACTGCTACTTTAAATGAACGCTTCAACCTAAAAGAACAAAAATTTGTGAGCCATGTGGGATTTGAGTACTTGTCATTACCATCACGTATCATCAAGATTGGGTGAAAAAATATTTGCTGGTATTTCGGAAACTCGTAATTTCTTCGAAGCTTGGCAACCCCTTTCAATGAAAGTGCTTTTCCACAGTCTCTGCTTAGGGCTACTTGAAGAGGAAACAAATTATAGAGACAAAACTAAGAACTCCTTTATTTTGTCAAGTTTCAAAGAGCTACTACAAACCATGTTGGATTTAGAGTTCCAAATTCATCTAACTATATAGAGGAGAACAGAGTGAAACCTAAATATAAAAACTGCTACTCTAGAGGAACGACTCAACCTTGAAGAACAAAATTTGGTGAGCCAAGTGGGATTGGTGTACTGATCATTACCCCCAAGTATCATCAATTTGGTTGAAAAAATATTTGTTGGTATTTCGGAAACTTGTTATTTCTTATAAGCTTGGCAACCCCTCTCAATGAAAGTGCTTTTCCACAGTCTGTGCCTCGGGCTACATGAAGAGGAAACAAACCACAGAGACAAAACTGAGAACTCTTTTATTTTGTCAAGATTCAAAGAGCTACTACAAACCATGTTGGATTTAGAGTTCCAAATTCATATATCTGTATAAGAGAGAAGAGATTGAAACCTACATATAAAACTGCTACCGTAGAGGAACGCTTTAACCTAGAAGAACACAATTTGGTGAGCCAAGTGGGATTTGTGTACTGATCATTACCACCACGTATCATCCAGATTGGGTGAAAAAATATTTGGTGGTATTTCGGAAACTCGTAATTTCTTGGAAGCTTGGCAACCCATTTCAATGAAAGTGCTTTTCCACAGTCTCTGCTTAGGGCTACTTGAAGAGGAAATAAACCATAGAGACAAAACTGAGAACTACTTTATTTTGTCAAGTTTCAAAGAGCGAATACAAACCATGTTGGATTTAGAGTTCCAAATACATCTATCTATATAGGAGAGAACAGAGGGAAACCTAAATATTAAAATGACTAATGTAGATGAACGCTTGAACTTAGAAGAACAAAATTTGGTGAGCCAAGTGGGAATGGTGAACTGATCATTACCACCAAGTATCATCAAGATTGGTTGAAAAAATATTTGCTGGTATTTCGGAAACTCGTAATTTCTTGGAAGCTTGGCAACCCCTTTCAATGAAAGTGCTTTTCCACAGTCTCTGCTTAGGGCTACTTGAAGAGGAAACAATCCATAGAGACAAAACAGAGAACTACTTTATTTTGTCAAGTTTCAAAGAACTACTACAAACCATGTTGGATTTAGTGTTCCAAATTCATCTATCTATATAGGAGAGAACAGAGTGAAACCTAAATATAAAAACTGCTACAGTAGACAAACGCTTAAAACTACAAGAACAAAATTTGGTGAGTCAAGTGGGATTTGTGTACTGATCATTACCAACATGTACCATTAAGACTGGGTGAAAAAATATTTGCTGGTATTTCGGAAACTCGTAATTTCTTGGAAGCTTGGCAACCCTTTTCAATGAAAGTGCTTTTCCACAGTCTCTGCTTAGGGCTACTTGAAGATGAAACAAATCATAGAGAAAAACGGAGAACTACTACTTTTTGTCAAGTTTCAAAGAGCTACTACAAACCATGTTGGATTTAGAGTTCCAAATTCATCTATTTATATAGGAGAGAACAGAGGGAAACCTAAAAATAAAAACTGCTACTTTAAACCAACGCTTCAACCTAGAACAACAAAATTTTGTGAGCCATGTTGGATTTGTGTACTGATCATTACCAACAAGTATCATGAAGTTTGGGTGAAAATATATTTGCTGGTATTTCCGAAACACGTGATTTCTTGGAAGCTTGGCAACTCCTCTCAATGAAAGTGCTTTTCCACAGTCTGTGCCTAGGGCTACTTTAAGAGGAAACAAACCATAGAGACAAAACTGAGAACTCCTTTATTTTGTCAAGTTTCAAAGAGCTACTACAAACCATGTTGGATTTAGAGTCCAAATTCATCTATCTATATAGGAGAGAACAGAGGGAAACCTAAATATAAAATCGACTAATGTAGACAAACGCTTCAACCTAGAAGAACAAAATTTGGTGAGCCAAGTGGGATTTGTGTACTGATCATTACCACAAAGTATCATCAAGCTTGGGTGAAAAAATATTTGCTGGTATTTCGGAAAGTCGTTATTTCTTAGAAGCTTGGCAAACCCTCTCAATGAAGGTGCTTTTCCAAAGTCTGGGCCTAGAGCTACTTGAAGAGGAAACAAACCATAGAGACAAAACTGAGAACTCCTTTATTTTGTCAAGTTTCAAAGAGCTACTACAAACTATGTTGGATTTAGAGTTCCAAATTCATCTATATATAGAAGAAACAGAGGGAAACCTAAAAATATAAACTGCTACTGTAAACGAACGCTTCAACCTAGAAGTACAAAATTTGGTGAGCCAAGTGGGATTTGTGTACTGATCATTTCCACCAAGTATCATCAAGATTGGGTGAAAAAATATTTGCTGGTATTTCGGAAACTTGTTATTTCTTAGATGTTTGGCAACCCCTCTCAATGAAAATGCTTTTCCACAGTCTGTGCCTAGGGCTACTTGAAGAGGAAACAAATCATAGAGGCAAAACTGAGAACTCCTTTATTTTGTCAAGTTTCAAAGAGCTACTACAAACCATGTTGGATTTAGATTCCCAAATTCATCTATCTATATAGGAGAGAACAGAGGGAAACCTAAAAAATATAAACTGCTACCGTAGACGAACGCTTCAACATAGAAAACAAAATTTGGTGAGCCAAGTCGGATTTGTGTACTGATCATTATCACCAAGTATCATCAAGATTGGGTGAAAAAATATTTGCTGGTATTTTGGAAACTCGTTATTTCTTAGAAGCTTGGCAACCACTCTCAATGAAAGTGCTTTTCCACAGTCTGTGCCTAGGGCTACATGAAGACGAAACAAACCACAGAGACAAAACTAGAACTCCTTTATTTTGTCAAGTTTCAAAGAGCTACTACAAACCATGTTGGGTTTAGAGTTCCAAATTCATCTAACTCTATAGAAGAGAACACAGTGAAACCTTAATATAAAAAGTGCTACTGTAGACGAACGCTTCAACCTTGAAGAACAAAATTTGGTGAGCCATGTGGGATTTGTGTACTGATCATTACCACCAAGTATCATCAAGATTGGGTGAAAAAATATTTGCTGGTATTTCGGAAACTCGTAATTTCTTGGAAGATTGGCAACCCCTTTCAATGAAAGTGCTTTTCCACAGTCTCTGCTTAGGGCTACTTGAAGAGGAAGCAAACCTTAGAAACTTCTCAGAGAACTACTTTATTTTGTCAAGTTTCAAAGAACTACTACAAACCATGTTGGATTTAGAGTTCCAAATCCATCTATCTATATAGGAGAGAACAGAGGGAAACCTAAAAATAGAAACTGCTACTGTAAACGAACGCTTCAACCTAGAAGAACACAATTTGGTGAGCCAAGTGGGATTTGTGTACTGATCATTACCACCACGTAGTATTAAGATTGGGTAAAAAAATATTTGCTGGTATTTCGGAAACTCGTAATTTCTTGGAAGCTTGGCAAACCCTTTCAATGAAAGTGGTTTTTCACAGTCTCTGCTTAGGGCTACTTGAGGAGGAATCAAACCATAGAGACAAAACAGAGAACTCCGGTATTTTGTCGAGTTTCAAAGAACTACTACAAAGCATGTTGGATTTAGAGTTCCAAATTCATCTATCTATATAGTAGAAGAACAGAGTGCACCTAAATATAAAAACTGCTACTCTAGACGTACTCTTACACCTAGAAGAACAAAATTTGGTGAGCCAAGTGGGATTTGTGTACTGATCATTACCACCAAGTATCATCAAGATTGGGTGAAAAAATACTTGCTGGTATTTCGGAAACTCATAATTTCTTGGAAGCTTGGCAACCCCTTTCAATGAAAGTGCTTTTCCACAGTCTGTGCTTAGGCCTACTTGAAGAGGAAACAAACCATAGAGACGAAACTTAAAACTCCTTTATTTTGTCAAGTTTCTAAGAGCTACTACAAACCATGTTGGATTTAGAGTTCCAAATTCATCTATCTATATAAGAGAGAACAGAGTGAAACCTACATATAGAAACTGCTACCGTAGATGAACGCTTCAACCTAGAAGAACACCATTTGGTGAGCCAAGTGGGATTTGTGTACTGATCATTACCACCACGTATTATTAAGATTGGGTAAATAATATTTGCTGGTATTTCGGAAACTCGTTATTTCTTAGAAGCTTGGCAACCCCTCTCAATGAAAGTGCTTTTCCACAGTCTGTGCTTAGGGCTACTTGAAGGGGAAACAAATCATAGAGTCAAATCTGAGAACTCCTTTATTTTGTCAAGTTTCAAAGAGCTACTACAAACCATGTTGGATTTCGAGTTCCAAATTCATCTATCTATATAGGAGAGAACAAAGTGAAACCTAAAAATAAAAACTGCTACTGTAGAAGAACGCCTCAACCTAGAAGAACAAAATTTGGTGAGCCAAGTGGGATTTGTGTACTTGTCATTACCACCAAGTATCACCCAGATTGGGTGAAAAAATATATGCTGGTATTTCGGAAAATCGTAATTTCTTGGAAGATTGGCCACCCCATTCAATGAAAGTGCTTTTCCACAGTCTCTGCTTAGGGCTACCTGAAGAGGAAACAAATCATAGAGACAAAACTGAGAATTCCTTTATTTTGTCAAGTTTCAAAGAGCTACTACAAACCATTTTGGATTTAGAGTTCCAAATTCATCTATCTATATAGGAGAGAACAGAGGGAAACCTAAAAATAAAAACTGCTACTGTAAATGAACGCTTCAATCTAGAAGAACAAAATATGGTGAGCCAAGTGGGATTTGTGTACTGATCATTTCCACCAAGTATCATCAAGATTGGGTGAAAAAATATTTGCTGGTATTTCGGATACTTGTTATTTCTTAGAAGTTTGGCAACCCCTCTCAATGAATGTGATTTTCCACAGTCTGTGCCTAGGGCTACTTGAAGAGGAAACAAATCATAGAGGCAAAACTGAGAACTCCTTTATTTTGCCAAGTTTCATAGAGCTACTACAAACCTTGTTGGATTTAGAATTCCAAATTCATCTATTTATATAAAAGAGAAAAGAGTGAAACCTAATTCCAAAACTGCTACTGTAGACGAACGCTTAAACCTAGAAGAACAAAATTTGGTGAGCCAAGTGGGATTTGTGTACTGATCATTACCACCACGTATCCTCAAGATTGGGTGAAAAAATATTTGCTGGTATTTCGGAAACTCGTAACTTCTTGGAAATTGGCAACCCCTTTCAATGAAAGTGCTTTTCCACAGCCTCTGCTTAGGGCTACTTGAAGAGGAAACAAACCATAGAGACAAAAGTGAGAACTCCTTTATTTTGTCAAGGTTCAAAGAGCTACTACAAACCATGTTGGATTTAGAGTTCCAAATTCATCTATCTACATAGGAGAGAACAGAGTGAAACCTAAACAAAAAAACTGCTGCTGTAGACGAACGCTTCAACCTAGAGGAACAAAATTTGTTGAGCCAAGTGGTATTTGTGTACTTGTCATTACCACCAAGTATCATCAAGATTGGGTGAAAAAATATTTGCTGGTATTTCGGAAACTCGTAACTTCTTGGAAGCTTGGCAACCCCTTTCAATGAAAGTACTTTTTCACAGTCTCTGCTTAGGGCAACTTGAAGAAAAAACAAACCATAGAGACAAAACAGAGAACTACTTTATTTTGCCAAGTTTCAAAGAGCGACTAGAAACCATGTTTGATTTAGAGTTCCAAATTCATCTATCTATATAGGAGAGAACAGAGGGAAACCTAAATATAAAAACTGCTACTGTAGACGAACGCTTCCACCTAGAAGAACAGAATTTGGTGAGCCAAGTGGGACTTGTGTCCTGATCATTACCACCAAGTATCAACAAGATTGGGTAAAAAAAATATTTGCTGGTATTTCGGACACTAGATATTTCTTAGAAGCTTAGCAAACCCTCTCAATGAAAGTGCTTTTCCACAGTCTGTGCCTAGGGCTACTTGAAGAGGAAACAAACTATAGAGACAAAACTGAGAACTACTTTATTTTGTCAAGTTTCAAAGAGCTACTACTAACCATGTTGGATTTAGAGTTCCAAATTCATCTATCTATATAGGAGAGAACAAGGGAAACCTAAAAATAAAAACTACTACTATAAACGAACGCTTCAAACCAGAGGAAGAAAATTTGGTGAGCCAAGTGGGATTTTTGTACCGATCATTAGCACCAAGTATCATCCAGATTGGGTGAAAAAATATTTGCTGGTATTTCGGAAACTCGTAATTTCTTGGAAGCTTGGCAACCCCTCTCAATGAAAGTGCTGTTCAACAGTCTCTGCTTAGGGCTACTTGAAGAGGAAACAAACCATACAGACAAAGTGGGAACTCCTTTATTTTGTCAAGTTTCAAAGAGCTATTACAAACCATGTTGGATTTAGAGTTCCAAATTCATCTATCTATATAGGAGAGAACAAAGGGAAACCTAAAAATAAAAACTGCTACTGTAAACGAACGCTTCAACCTAGAAGTACAAAATTTGGTGAGCCAAGTGGGATTTGTGTACCGATCATTACCACCACGTATCAACAAGATTGGGTGAAAAATTATTTGCTGGTATTTCGGAAACTTGTAATTTCTTGGAAGCTTGGCAACCCCTTTAAATAAAGTGCTTTTACACAGTCTCTGCTTAGGGCTACTTGAACAGGAAACAAATCAGAGAGACAAAACTGAGAATTCCTTTATTTTGTCAAGTTTCAAAGAGCTACTACAAACCATGTTGGATTTAGAGTTGCAAATTCATTTATCTATATAGGATAGAACAGATGGAAACCTAAAAAATATAAACTGCTACTGTAGACGAACGCTTCAACCTAGAAAAACAAAATTTGGTGAGTCAAGTGGGATTTGTGTACCGATAATTACCTCCAAGTATCATCAAGATTGGGTGAAAAAATATTTGCTGGTATTTCGGAAACTCGTAATTTCTTGGAAGCTTGGCAACCCCTTTCAATGAAAGTGCTTTTCCACAGTCTCTGCTTAGGGCTACTTGAAGAGGAAACAAACCATAGAGACAAAACTGAGAACTACTTTTTTTTGTCAAGTTTCAAAGAGCGACTACAAACCATATTTGATTTAGAGTTCCAAATTCATCTATCTATATAGGAGAGAACAGAGGGAAACCTAAATATAAATCTGCTACTGTAGACGAACGCTTCCACCTAGAAGAACAGAATTTGGTGAGCCAAGTGGGATTTGTGTCCTGATCATTACCACCAAGTATCATCAAGATTGGGTAAAAAAATATTTGCTGGTATTTCGGACACTAGATATTTCTTAGAAGCTTAGCAAACCCTCTCAATGAAAGTGCTTTTCCACAGTCTGTGCCTAGGGCTACTTGAAGAGGAAACAAACTATAGAGACAAAACTGAGAACTACTTTATTTTGTCAAGTTTCAAAGAACTACTACTAACCATGTTGGATTTAGAGTTCCAAATTCATCTATCTATATAGGAGAGAACAAGGGAAACCTAAAAATAAAAACTACTACTATAAACGAACGCTTCAAACCAGAGGAAGAAAATTTGGTGAGCCAAGTGGGATTTTTGTACCGATCATTAGCACCAAGTATCATCCAGATTGGGTGAAAAAATATTTGCTGGTATTTCGGAAACTCGTAATTTCTTGGAAGCTTGGCAACCCCTCTCAATGAAAGTGCTGTTCAACAGTCTCTGCTTAGGGCTACTTGAAGAGGAAACAAACCATACAGACAAAGTGAGAACTCCTTTATTTTGTCAAGTTTCAAAGAGCTACTACAAACCATGTTGGATTTAGAGTTCCAAATTCATCTATCTATATAGGAGAGAACAAAGGGAAACCTAAAAATAAAAACTGCTACTGTAAACGAACGCTTCAACCTAGAAGTACAAAATTTGGTGAGCCAAGTGGGATTTGTGTACCGATCATTACCACCACGTATCAACAAGATTGGGTGAAAAATTATTTGCTGGTATTTCGGAAACTTGTAATTTCTTGGAAGCTTGGCAACCCCTTTAAATAAAGTGCTTTTACACAGTCTCTGCTTAGGGCTACTTGAACAGGAAACAAATCAGAGAGACAAAACTGAGAATTCCTTTATTTTGTCAAGTTTCAAAGAGCTACTACAAACCATGTTGGATTTAGAGTTGCAAATTCATTTATCTATTTAGGATAGAACAGATGGAAACCTAAAAAATATAAACTGCTACTGTAGACGAACGCTTCAACCTAGAAAAACAAAATTTGGTGAGTCAAGTGGGATTTGTGTACCGATAATTACCTCCAAGTATCATCAAGATTGGGTGAAAAAATATTTGCTGGTATTTCGGAAACTCGTAATTTCTTGGAAGCTTGGCAACCCCTTTCAATGAAAGTGCTTTTCCACAGTCTCTGCTTAGGGCTACTTGAAGAGGAAACAAACCATAGAGACAAAACTGAGAACTACTTTTTTTTGTCAAGTTTCAAAGAGCGACTACAAACCATATTTGATTTAGAGTTCCAAATTCATCTATCTATATAGGAGAGAACAGAGGGAAACCTAAATATAAATCTGCTACTGTAGACGAACGCTTCCACCTAGAAGAACAGAATTTGGTGAGCCAAGTGGGATTTGTGTCCTGATCATTACCACCAAGTATCATCAAGATTGGGTAAAAAAATATTTGCTGGTATTCCGGAAACTAGTTATTTCTTAGAAGCTTAGCAAACCCTCTCAATGAAAGTGCTTTTCCACAGACTCTGCCTGGGCTACTTGAAGAGGAAACAAATCATAGAGACAAAACTGAGAACTACTTTTTTTTGTCAAGTTTCAAAGAGCTGCTACAAACCTTGTCGGATTTAGAGTTCCAAATTCATCTATCTATAAGAGAACAAAGTGTAACCTAAAAATAAAAACTGCTACTGTAAACGAACTATTCAACCTAGAAGAACAAAATTTGGTGAGCCAAGTGGGATTTGTATACTTGTCTTTACCACCAAGTATCATCAAGATTGGGTGAAAAAATATTTGCTGGTATTTCGGAAACTCGTTATTTCTTAGAAGCTTGGCAACCCCTCTCAATTAAAGTGCTTTTCCAAAGTCTGTGCCTAGGGCTACTTGAAGAGGAAGCAAATCATAGAGACAAAAGTGAGAACTCCTTTATTTTGTCAAGGTTCAAAGAGCTACTACAAACCATGTTGGATTTAGAGTTCCAAATTCATCTATCTACATAGGAGAGAACAGAGTGAAACCTAAACAAAAAAACTGCTGCTGTAGACGAACGCTTCAACCTAGAGGAACAAAATTTGTTGAGCCAAGTGGTATTTGTGTACTTGTCATTACCACCAAGTATCATCAAGATTGGGTGAAAAAATATTTGCTGGTATTTCGGAAACTCGTAACTTCTTGGAAGCTTGGCAACCCCTTTCAATGAAAGTACTTTTTCACAGTCTCTGCTTAGGGCAACTTGAAGAAAAAACAAACCATAGAGACAAAACAGAGAACTACTTTATTTTGCCAAGTTTCAAAGAGCGACTAGAAACCATGTTTGATTTAGAGTTCCAAATTCATCTATCTATATAGGAGAGAACAGAGGGAAACCTAAATATAAAAACTGCTACTGTAGACGAACGCTTCCACCTAGAAGAACAGAATTTGGTGAGCCAAGTGGGATTTGTGTCCTGATCATTACCACCAAGTATCAACAAGATTGGGTAAAAAAAATATTTGCTGGTATTTCGGACACTAGATATTTCTTAGAAGCTTAGCAAACCCTCTCAATGAAAGTGCTTTTCCACAGTCTGTGCCTAGGGCTACTTGAAGAGGAAACAAACTATAGAGACAAAACTGAGAACTACTTTATTTTGTCAAGTTTCAAAGAGCTACTACTAACCATGTTGGATTTAGAGTTCCAAATTCATCTATCTATATAGGAGAGAACAAGGGAAACCTAAAAATAAAAACTACTACTATAAACGAACGCTTCAAACCAGAGGAAGAAAATTTGGTGAGCCAAGTGGGATTTTTGTACCGATCATTAGCACCAAGTATCATCCAGATTGGGTGAAAAAATATTTGCTGGTATTTCGGAAACTCGTAATTTCTTGGAAGCTTGGCAACCCCTCTCAATGAAAGTGCTGTTCAACAGTCTCTGCTTAGGGCTACTTGAAGAGGAAACAAACCATACAGACAAAGTGAGAACTCCTTTATTTTGTCAAGTTTCAAAGAGCTACTACAAACCATGTTGGATTTAGAGTTCCAAATTCATCTATCTATATAGGAGAGAACAAAGGGAATCCTAAAAATAAAAACTGCTACTGTAAACGAACGCTTCAACCTAGAAGTACAAAATTTGGTGAGCCAAGTGGGATTTGTGTACCGATCATTACCACCACGTATCAACAAGATTGGGTGAAAAATTATTTGCTGGTATTTCGGAAACTTGTAATTTCTTGGAAGCTTGGCAACCCCTTTAAATAAAGTGCTTTTACACAGTCTCTGCTTAGGGCTACTTGAACAGGAAACAAATCAGAGAGACAAAACTGAGAATTCCTTTATTTTGTCAAGTTTCAAAGAGCTACTACAAACCATGTTGGATTTAGAGTTGCAAATTCATTTATCTATTTAGGATAGAACAGATGGAAACCTAAAAAATATAAACTGCTACTGTAGACGAACGCTTCAACCTAGAAAAACAAAATTTGGTGAGTCAAGTGGGATTTGTGTACCGATAATTACCTCCAAGTATCATCAAGATTGGGTGAAAAAATATTTGCTGGTATTTCGGAAACTCGTAATTTCTTGGAAGCTGGCAACCCCTTTCAATGAAAGTGCTTTTCCACAGTCTCTGCTTAGGGCTACTTGAAGAGGAAACAAACCATAGAGACAAAACTGAGAACTACTTTTTTTTGTCAAGTTTCAAAGAGCGACTACAAACCATATTTGATTTAGAGTTCCAAATTCATCTATCTATATAGGAGAGAACAGAGGGAAACCTAAATATAAATCTGCTACTGTAGACGAACGCTTCCACCTAGAAGAACAGAATTTGGTGAGCCAAGTGGGATTTGTGTCCTGATCATTACCACCAAGTATCATCAAGATTGGGTAAAAAAATATTTGCTGGTATTCCGGAAACTAGTTATTTCTTAGAAGCTTAGCAAACCCTCTCAATGAAAGTGCTTTTCCACAGACTCTGCCTGGGCTACTTGAAGAGGAAACAAATCATAGAGACAAAACTGAGAACTACTTTTTTTTTGTCAAGTTTCAAAGAGCTGCTACAAACCTTGTCGGATTTAGAGTTCCAAATTCATCTATCTATAAGAGAACAAAGTGTAACCTAAAAATAAAAACTGCTACTGTAAACGAACTATTCAACCTAGAAGAACAAAATTTGGTGAGCCAAGTGGGATTTGTATACTTGTCTTTACCACCAAGTATCATCAAGATTGGGTGAAAAAATATTTGCTGGTATTTCGGAAACTCGTTATTTCTTAGAAGCTTGGCAACCCCTCTCAATTAAAGTGCTTTTCCAAAGTCTGTGCCTAGGGCTACTTGAAGAGGAAGCAAATCATAGAGACAAAAGTGAGAACTCCTTTATTTTGTCAAGGTTCAAAGAGCTACTACAAACCATGTTGGATTTAGAGTTCCAAATTCATCTATCTACATAGGAGAGAACAGAGTGAAACCTAAACAAAAAAACTGCTGCTGTAGACGAACGCTTCAACCTAGAGGAACAAAATTTGTTGAGCCAAGTGGTATTTGTGTACTTGTCATTACCACCAAGTATCATCAAGATTGGGTGAAAAAATATTTGCTGGTATTTCGGAAACTCGTAACTTCTTGGAAGCTTGGCAACCCCTTTCAATGAAAGTACTTTTTCACAGTCTCTGCTTAGGGCAACTTGAAGAAAAAACAAACCATAGAGACAAAACAGAGAACTACTTTATTTTGCCAAGTTTCAAAGAGCGACTAGAAACCATGTTTGATTTAGAGTTCCAAATTCATCTATCTATATAGGAGAGAACAGAGGGAAACCTAAATATAAAAACTGCTACTGTAGACGAACGCTTCCACCTAGAAGAACAGAATTTGGTGAGCCAAGTGGGATTTGTGTCCTGATCATTACCACCAAGTATCAACAAGATTGGGTAAAAAAAATATTTGCTGGTATTTCGGACACTGGATATTTCTTAGAAGCTTAGCAAACCCTCTCAATGAAAGTGCTTTTCCACAGTCTGTGCCTAGGGCTACTTGAAGAGGAAACAAACTATAGAGACAAAACTGAGTACTACTTTATTTTGTCAAGTTTCAAAGAGCTACTACTAACCATGTTGGATTTAGAGTTCCAAATTCATCTATCTATATAGGAGAGAACAAGGGAAACCTAAAAATAAAAACTACTACTATAAACGAACGCTTCAAACCAGAGGAAGAAAATTTGGTGAGCCAAGTGGGATTTTTGTACCGATCATTAGCACCAAGTATCATCCAGATTGGGTGAAAAAATATTTGCTGGTATTTCGGAAACTCGTAATTTCTTGGAAGCTTGGCAACCCCTCTCAATGAAAGTGCTGTTCAACAGTCTCTGCTTAGGGCTACTTGAAGAGGAAACAAACCATACAGACAAAGTGGGAACTCCTTTATTTTGTCAAGTTTCAAAGAGCTACTACAAACCATGTTGGATTTAGAGTTCCAAATTCATCTATCTATATAGGAGAGAACAAAGGGAAACCTAAAAATAAAAACTGCTACTGTAAACGAACGCTTCAACCTAGAAGTACAAAATTTGGTGAGCCAAGTGGGATTTGTGTACCGATCATTACCACCACGTATCAACAAGATTGGGTGAAAAATTATTTGCTGGTATTTCGGAAACTTGTAATTTCTTGGAAGCTTGGCAACCCCTTTAAATAAAGTGCTTTTACACAGTCTCTGCTTAGGGCTACTTGAACAGGAAACAAATCAGAGAGACAAAACTGAGAATTCCTTTATTTTGTCAAGTTTCAAAGAGCTACTACAAACCATGTTGGATTTAGAGTTGCAAATTCATTTATCTATATAGGATAGAACAGATGGAAACCTAAAAAATATAAACTGCTACTGTAGACGAACGCTTCAACCTAGAAAAACAAAATTTGGTGAGTCAAGTGGGATTTGTGTACCGATAATTACCTCCAAGTATCATCAAGATTGGGTGAAAAAATATTTGCTGGTATTTCGGAAACTCGTAATTTCTTGGAAGCTTGGCAACCCCTTTCAATGAAAGTGCTTTTCCACAGTCTCTGCTTAGGGCTACTTGAAGAGGAAACAAACCATAGAGACAAAACTGAGAACTACTTTTTTTTGTCAAGTATCAAAGAGCGACTACAAACCATATTTGATTTAGAGTTCCAAATTCATCTATCTATATAGGAGAGAACAGAGGGAAACCTAAATATAAATCTGCTACTGTAGACGAACGCTTCCACCTAGAAGAACAGAATTTGGTGAGCCAAGTGGGATTTGTGTCCTGATCATTACCACCAAGTATCATCAAGATTGGGTAAAAAAATATTTGCTGGTATTCCGGAAACTAGTTATTTCTTAGAAGCTTAGCAAACCCTCTCAATGAAAGTGCTTTTCCACAGACTCTGCCTGGGCTACTTGAAGAGGAAACAAATCATAGAGACAAAACTGAGAACTACTTTTTTTTGTCAAGTTTCAAAGAGCTGCTACAAACCTTGTCGGATTTAGAGTTCCAAATTCATCTATCTATAAGAGAACAAAGTGTAACCTAAAAATAAAAACTGCTACTGTAAACGAACTATTCAACCTAGAAGAACAAAATTTGGTGAGCCAAGTGGGATTTGTATACTTGTCTTTACCACCAAGTATCATCAAGATTGGGTGAAAAAATATTTGCTGGTATTTCGGAAACTCGTTATTTCTTAGAAGCTTGGCAACCCCTCTCAATTAAAGTGCTTTTCCAAAGTCTGTGCCTAGGGCTACTTGAAGAGGAAGCAAATCATAGAGACAAAAGTGAGAACTCCTTTATTTTGTCAAGGTTCAAAGAGCTACTACAAACCATGTTGGATTTAGAGTTCCAAATTCATCTATCTACATAGGAGAGAACAGAGTGAAACCTAAACAAAAAAACTGCTGCTGTAGACGAACGCTTCAACCTAGAGGAACAAAATTTGTTGAGCCAAGTGGTATTTGTGTACTTGTCATTACCACCAAGTATCATCAAGATTGGGTGAAAAAATATTTGCTGGTATTTCGGAAACTCGTAACTTCTTGGAAGCTTGGCAACCCCTTTCAATGAAAGTACTTTTTCACAGTCTCTGCTTAGGGCAACTTGAAGAAAAAACAAACCATAGAGACAAAACTGAGAACTACTTTTTTTTGTCAAGTATCAAAGAGCGACTACAAACCATATTTGATTTAGAGTTCCAAATTCATCTATCTATATAGGAGAGAACAGAGGGAAACCTAAATATAAATCTGCTACTGTAGACGAACGCTTCCACCTAGAAGAACAGAATTTGGTGAGCCAAGTGGGATTTGTGTCCTGATCATTACCACCAAGTATCATCAAGATTGGGTAAAAAAATATTTGCTGGTATTTCGGACACTAGATATTTCTTAGAAGCTTAGCAAACCCTCTCAATGAAAGTGCTTTTCCACAGTCTGTGCCTAGGGCTACTTGAAGAGGAAACAAACTATAGAGACAAAACTGAGAACTACTTTATTTTGTCAAGTTTCAAAGAGCTACTACTAACCATGTTGGATTTAGAGTTCCAAATTCATCTATCTATATAGGAGAGAACAAGGGAAACCTAAAAATAAAAACTACTACTATAAACGAACGCTTCAAACCAGAGGAAGAAAATTTGGTGAGCCAAGTGGGATTTTTGTACCGATCATTAGCACCAAGTATCATCCAGATTGGGTGAAAAAATATTTGCTGGTATTTCGGAAACTCGTAATTTCTTGGAAGCTTGGCAACCCCTCTCAATGAAAGTGCTGTTCAACAGTCTCTGCTTAGGGCTACTTGAAGAGGAAACAAACCATACAGACAAAGTGAGAACTCCTTTATTTTGTCAAGTTTCAAAGAGCTACTACAAACCATGTTGGATTTAGAGTTCCAAATTCATCTATCTATATAGGAGAGAACAAAGGGAAACCTAAAAATAAAAACTGCTACTGTAAACGAACGCTTCAACCTAGAAGTACAAAATTTGGTGAGCCAAGTGGGATTTGTGTACCGATCATTACCACCACGTATCAACAAGATTGGGTGAAAAATTATTTGCTGGTATTTCGGAAACTTGTAATTTCTTGGAAGCTTGGCAACCCCTTTAAATAAAGTGCTTTTACACAGTCTCTGCTTAGGGCTACTTGAACAGGAAACAAATCAGAGAGACAAAACTGAGAATTCCTTTATTTTGTCAAGTTTCAAAGAGCTACTACAAACCATGTTGGATTTAGAGTTGCAAATTCATTTATCTATTTAGGATAGAACAGATGGAAACCTAAAAAATATAAACTGCTACTGTAGACGAACGCTTCAACCTAGAAAAACAAAATTTGGTGAGTCAAGTGGGATTTGTGTACCGATAATTACCTCCAAGTATCATCAAGATTGGGTGAAAAAATATTTGCTGGTATTTCGGAAACTCGTAATTTCTTGGAAGCTTGGCAACCCCTTTCAATGAAAGTGCTTTTCCACAGTCTCTGCTTAGGGCTACTTGAAGAGGAAACAAACCATAGAGACAAAACTGAGAACTACTTTTTTTTGTCAAGTTTCAAAGAGCGACTACAAACCATATTTGATTTAGAGTTCCAAATTCATCTATCTATATAGGAGAGAACAGAGGGAAACCTAAATATAAATCTGCTACTGTAGACGAACGCTTCCACCTAGAAGAACAGAATTTGGTGAGCCAAGTGGGATTTGTGTCCTGATCATTACCACCAAGTATCATCAAGATTGGGTAAAAAAATATTTGCTGGTATTCCGGAAACTAGTTATTTCTTAGAAGCTTAGCAAACCCTCTCAATGAAAGTGCTTTTCCACAGACTCTGCCTGGGCTACTTGAAGAGGAAACAAATCATAGAGACAAAACTGAGAACTACTTTTTTTTGTCAAGTTTCAAAGAGCTGCTACAAACCTTGTCGGATTTAGAGTTCCAAATTCATCTATCTATAAGAGAACAAAGTGTAACCTAAAAATAAAAACTGCTACTGTAAACGAACTATTCAACCTAGAAGAACAAAATTTGGTGAGCCAAGTGGGATTTGTATACTTGTCTTTACCACCAAGTATCATCAAGATTGGGTGAAAAAATATTTGCTGGTATTTCGGAAACTCGTTATTTCTTAGAAGCTTGGCAACCCCTCTCAATTAAAGTGCTTTTCCAAAGTCTGTGCCTAGGGCTACTTGAAGAGGAAGCAAATCATAGAGACAAAACTGAGAACTCCTTTATTTTGTCAAGATTCAAAGAGCTAGGGATGGGGATGTGGCTCACGCGGTGGCGCGCTCGCCTGGCATGCGTGCGGCCTGGGTTCGATCTCGGCACCACATACAAATGAGGATGTTGTGTCCGCCAATGACTAGAGAATAAATATTGAGAATTCTCTCTCTCTCTCTCTCTCTCTCTCTCTCCCCCCTCTCTCACTCTCTCTTTAAAAAAAAAAGATTCAAAGAGCTACTACAAATCATGTTTGATTTAGAGTTCCAAATTCATCTATCTATATAGGAGAGAACATAGTGAAACCTAAAAATAAAAATTGCTACTTTAGACGAACGCTTAAACCTAGAAAAACAAAATTTGGTGGGCCACGTGAGATTTGTGTAGTGATCATTACCACCAAGTATCATCAAGATTGGGTAAAAAAAAATTTGCTGGTATTTTGGAAACTCGTTATTTCTTAGAAGCTTGACAACCCCTCTCAATAAAAGTGCTTTTCCACAGTCTGTGCCTAGGGCTACTTGAAGAGGAAACAAACCATAGAGACAATACTGAGAACTTCTTTATTTTGTCAAGTTTCAAAGAGCTACTAAAAACCATGTTGGATTTAGAGTTCCAAATTCATCTATCTATACAGGAGAGAACAGAGTGAAACCTAAAAATAAAAACTGCTACACTAAACGAACGCTTCAACCGAGAAGAACAAAATTTGGTGAGCCAAGTGGGATTTGTGTACTTTTCATTACTTCCACGTATCATCAAGATTGGGTGAAAAAATATTTCCTGGTATTTCAAAAACTCGTAATTTCTTGGAAGCTTGGCAAACCCTTTCAATAAAAGTGCTTTTTCACAGTCTCTGCTTAGGGCTACTTGAAGAGGATACAAATCATAGAGACAAAACGGAGAACTCCTTTATTTTGTCAAGTTTCAAAGAGCTACTACAAACCATGTTGGATTTAGAGTTCCAAATTCATCTATCTATATAGGAGAGAACAGAGGGAAACCTACAAATATAAACTGCTCTTGTAAACGAACGATTCAACCTAGAAGACCAAAATATGGTGAGCAAGTGGGATTTGTGTACTTGTCATTACCATCAAGTATCATCAAGATTGGGTGAAAAAATATTTGCTGCTATTTCGGAAAATCGTTATTTCTTAGAAGCTTGGCAACCCATTTCAATGAAAGTGCTTTCACAGTTTGTGCCTAGGGCTACTTGAAGAGGAAACAAACCGTAGAGACAAAACTGAGAACTCCTTTATTTTGTCAAGTTTCAAAGAGCTACTACAAACCATGTTGTATTTAGAGTTCCAAATTCATCTATCTATATAGGAGAGAACAGAGGGAAACCTAAATATAAAAACTGCTACTGTAGACAAACGCTTCAAACTAGAAGAAGAAAACTTGGTGAGCCTAGTGGGATTTGTGTACTGATCATTACCACCAAGTGTCATCTAGTTTGGGTGAAAAAATATTTGCTGGTATTTCGGAAACTCTTTATTTCTTAGAAGCTTGGCAATCCCTCTCAATGAAAGTGCTTTTCCACAGTTTGTGCTTAGGGCTACTTGAAGAGGAAACAAACCATACAGACACAACTGAGTACTTTTTTATTTTGTCAAGTTTGAAAGAGCTACTACAAACCATGTTGGATTTAGAGTTCGAAATTCATCTATCTATATAGGAGAGCACAGAAGGAAATCTAAAAATAAAAACTGCTACTGTAGACGAACGCTTCAACCTAGAATAAAAAAATTTGGTGAGCCAAGTGGGATTTGTGTACCGATCATTGCAACCAAATATCATCAAGATTCTGTGAAAAAATATTTGCTGGCATTTCGGAGACTTGTTATTTCTTGGAAGCTTGGCAACCGCTTTCAATGAAAGTGCTTTTCCACAGACTCTGCTTAGGGGTACTTGAAGAGGAAACAAACCATAGAGACACAACTGAAAACTTTTTTATTTTGTCAAGTTTCAAAGAGCTACTAAAAACCATGTTGGATTTAGAGTTCCAAATTCATCTATCTATATATTTGAGAACAGAGTGAAACCTAAAAATGAAAACTGCTACTGTTAACGAACGCTTCAACCTAGAAGAACAAAATTTGGTGAGCCAAGTGCGATGTGTACTTGTCATTACCACCACGTTTCATCAAGATTGGGTGAAAAAATATTTGCTGGTATTTCGGAAAGTCGTTATTTCTTAGAAGCTAGGCAACCCCTTTCAATGAAAGTGCTTTTCCACAGTCTCTGCTTAGGGCTACTTGAAGAGGAAACAAACCATAGAGATAAAACTGAGAACTACTTTATTTAGTCAGTTTCAAAGAGGTACTATAAACCATGTTGGATTTAGAGATCCATGTTCATCTATCTATATAAGAGAGAACAGAGTGAAACCTACATATAAAAGTGCTACTGTAGACGAACGCTTCAACCTAGAAGAACAAAATTTGTTGAGCCAAGTGGGATTCGTGTACTGATCATTACCACCAAGTATCATCAAGATTGGGTAAAAAAATATTTGCTGGTATTTCGGAAACTCGTAATTTCTTAGAAGCTTGGCAACCCCTCTCAATGAAAGTGCTTTTCCACAGTCTGTGCCTAGGGCTACTTGAATAGGAAACAAACCATAGAGACAAAACTGAGAACTCCTTTATTTTGTCAAATTTCAAAGAACTACTACAAACCATGTTGGATTTAGAGTTCCAAATTCATCTATCTATATATAAGAGAACAGAGAAAAACCTAAAAATATAAACTCCTACTGTAAACGAACGCTTCAACCTAGAAGAACAAAATTTGGTGAGCCACGTGGGATTTGTGTACGGATTATTACCACCAAGTATCATCAAGATTGGGTGAAAAAATACTTGCTGGTATTTTGGAAACTCGTAATTTCTTGGAAGCTTGGCAACCCTTTCAATGAAAGTGCTTTTCCACAGTCTCTGCTTAGGGCTACTTGAAGAGGAAACAAATCATAGAGACAAAACTGAGAATTCCTTTATTTTGTCAAGTTTCAAAGAGCTACTACAAGCCATGTTGGATTTAGATTTCCAAATTCATCTATCTATATAGGAGAGAACAGAGGGAAACCTAAAAATATAAACTGCTACTGTAAACGAACGCTTCAAGCTAGAACAAAATTTGGTGAGCCAAGTGGGATTAGTGTACTGATCATTACCACCAAGTATAATTACGATTGGTTGAAAAAATATTTGCTGGCATTTCGGAAACTCGTTATTTCTTAGAAGCTTGGCAACCCCTCTCAATGAAAGTGCTTTTCCACAGTCTGTGCCTAGGGCTACTTGAAGAGGAAACAAACCATAGAGACAAATCTGAGAACTCCTTTTTCTTATCAAGTTTCAAAGAGCTACTACAAACCATGTTGGATTCAGAGTTCCAAATTCATCTATCTATATAATAGAAAACAGAGTGAAACCTACATATAAAAACTGCTACTGCAGACGAACACTTCAACCTAGAAGAACACAATTTGGTGAGCCAAGTGGGATTTGTGTACTGATCATTACCACCAAGTATCATCAAGATTGGGTGAAAGTATATTTGCTTGTATTTCAGAAACTTGTTATTTCTTAAAAGCATGGCAACCACTCTCAATGAAAGTGCTTTTCCACAGTCTGTGCCTAGGGCTACTTGAAGAGGAAACAAAACATAGAGACAAAACTGAGAACTACTACTTTTTGTCAAGTTTCAAAGAGCTACTATAAATCATGTTTTACTTAGAGTTCCAAATTCATCTATTTATATAGGGGAGAACACAGTGAAACCTAAATATAAAAACTGCTACTGTAGACGAACGCTTCAAACTAGAAGATCAAAATTTGGTGAGCCAAGTGGATTTGTGTACTGATCGTTACCAAAACGTATCATCAAGATTGGGTGAAAAAATATTTGCTGGTATTTCGAAAACTCGTAATTTTTTGGAAGCTTGGCTACCCCTTTCAATGAAAGTACTTTTCCACAGTCTCTGCTTAGGGCCACTTAAAGAGGAAACAAGTCATAGAGACAAAACTGAGAACTACTTTTTGGTCAAGTTTCAAACAGCTACTACAAACCATGTTGGATTTAGAATTCCAAATTCATCTATCTATATAGGAGAGAACAGAGGGAAACCTAAAAATATAAACTGCTACTGTAAACAAACGCTTCAAACTAGAAGAACAAAATTTGGTGAGCCAAGTGGGATTTGTGTACTTATCATTACCACCAAGTATCATCAAGATTGGGTGAAAAAATATTTGCTGGTATTTGGGAAACTCGTTATTTCTTAGAAGCTTGGCATCCCCTCTCAATGAATGTGCTTTTCCACAGTCTGTGCCTAGGGCTACTTGAAGAGGAAACAAACCATACAGACACAACTGAGAACTTTTTTATTTTGTCAAGTTTCAAAGAGCTACTACACACCATGTTGGATTTAGAGTTCGAAATTCATATATCTATATAGGAGAGCACAGAGGGAAACCTAAAAATAAAAACTGCTACTGTAGACAAACGCTTCAAACTAGAAGAAGAAAACTTGGTGAGCCTAGTGGGATTTGTGTACTGATCATTACCACCAAGTGTCATCTAGTTTGGGTGAAAAAATATTTGCTGGTATTTCGGAAACTCTTTATTTCTTAGAAGCTTGGCAATCCCTCTCAATGAAAGTGCTTTTCCACAGTTTGTGCTTAGGGCTACTTGAAGAGGAAACAAACCATACAGACACAACTGAGAACTTTTTTATTTTGTCAAGTTTGAAAGAGCTACTACAAACCATGTTGGATTTAGAGTTCGAAATTCATCTATCTATATAGGAGAGCACAGAAGGAAACCTAAAAATAAAAACTGCTACTGTAGACGAACGCTTCAACCTAGAATAAAAAAATTTGGTGAGCCAAGTGGGATTTGTGTACTGATCATTGCAACCAAATATCATCAAGATTGGGTGAAAAAATATTTGCTGGCATTTCGGAGACTCGTTATTTCTTGGAAGCTTGGCAACCGCTTTCAATGAAAGTGCTTTTCCACAGACTCTGCTTAGGGGTACTTGAAGAGGAAACAAACCATAGAGACACAACTGAGAACTTTTTTATTTTGTCAAGTTTCAAAGAGCTACTAAAAACCATGTTGGATTTAGAGTTCCAAATTCATCTATCTATATATTTGAGAACAGAGTGAAACCTAAAAATGAAAACTGCTACTGTTAACGAACGCTTCAACCTAGAAGAACAAAATTTGGTGAGCCAAGTGCGATGTGTACTTGTCATTACCACCACGTTTCATCAAGATTGGGTGAAAAAATATTTGCTGGTATTTCGGAAAGTCGTTATTTCTTAGAAGCTAGGCAACCCCTTTCAATGAAAGTGCTTTTCCACAGTCTCTGCTTAGGGCTACTTGAAGAGGAAACAAACCATAGAGATAAAACTGAGAACTACTTTATTTAGTCAGTTTCAAAGAGGTACTATAAACCATGTTGGATTTAGAGATCCATGTTCATCTATCTATATAAGAGAGAACAGAGTGAAACCTACATATAAAAGTGCTACTGTAGACGAACGCTTCAACCTAGAAGAACAAAATTTGTTGAGCCAAGTGGGATTCGTGTACTGATCATTACCACCAAGTATCATCAAGATTGGGTAAAAAAATATTTGCTGGTATTTCGGAAACTCGTAATTTCTTAGAAGCTTGGCAACCCCTCTCAATGAAAGTGCTTTTCCACAGTCTGTGCCTAGGGCTACTTGAATAGGAAACAAACCATAGAGACAAAACTGAGAAACTCCTTTATTTTGTCAAATTTCAAAGAACTACTACAAACCATGTTGGATTTAGAGTTCCAAATTCATCTATCTATATATAAGAGAACAGAGAAAAACCTAAAAATATAAACTCCTACTGTAAACGAACGCTTCAACCTAGAAGAACAAAAATTTGGTGAGCCACGTGGGATTTGTGTACGGATTATTACCACCAAGTATCATCAAGATTGGGTGAAAAAATACTTGCTGGTATTTTGGAAACTCGTAATTTCTTGGAAGCTTGGCAACCCTTTCAATGAAAGTGCTTTTCCACAGTCTCTGCTTAGGGCTACTTGAAGAGGAAACAAATCATAGAGACAAAACTGAGAATTCCTTTATTTTGTCAAGTTTCAAAGAGCTACTACAAGCCATGTTGGATTTAGATTTCCAAATTCATCTATCTATATAGGAGAGAACAGAGGGAAACCTAAAATATAAACTGCTACTGTAAACGAACGCTTCAAGCTAGAACAAAATTTGGTGAGCCAAGTGGGATTAGTGTACTGATCATTACCACCAAGTATAATTAAGATTGGTTGAAAAAATATTTGCTGGCATTTCGGAAACTCGTTATTTCTTAGAAGCTTGGCAACCCCTCTCAATGAAAGTGCTTTTCCACAGTCTGTGCCTAGGGCTACTTGAAGAGGAAACAAACCATAGAGACAAATCTGAGAACTCCTTTATCTTATCAAGTTTCAAAGAGCTACTACAAACCATGTTGGATTTAGAGTTCCAAATTCATCTATCTATATAATAGAAAACAGAGTGAAACCTACATATAAAAACTGCTACTGCAGACGAACACTTCAACCTAGAAGAACACAATTTGGTGAGCCAAGTGGGATTTGTGTACTGATCATTACCACCAAGTATCATCAAGATTGGGTGAAAGTATATTTGCTTGTATTTCAGAAACTTGTTATTTCTTAAAAGCATGGCAACCACTCTCAATGAAAGTGCTTTTCCACAGTCTGTGCCTAGGGCTACTTGAAGAGGAAACAAAACATAGAGACAAAACTGAGAACTACTACTTTTTGTCAAGTTTCAAAGAGCTACTATAAATCATGTTTTACTTAGAGTTCCAAATTCATCTATTTATATAGGGGAGAACACAGTGAAACCTAAATATAAAAACTGCTACTGTAGACGAACGCTTCAAACTAGAAGATCAAAATTTGGTGAGCCAAGTGGGATTTGTGTACTGATCGTTACCAAAACGTATCATCAAGATTGGGTGAAAAAATATTTGCTGGTATTTCGAAAACTCGTAATTTTTTGGAAGCTTGGCTACCCCTTTCAATGAAAGTACTTTTCCACAGTCTCTGCTTAGGGCCACTTAAAGAGGAAACAAGTCATAGAGACAAAACTGAGAACTACTTTTTTGGTCAAGTTTCAAACAGCTACTACAAACCATGTTGGATTTAGAATTCCAAATTCATCTATCTATATAGGAGAGAACAGAGGGAAACCTAAAAATATAAACTGCTACTGTAAACAAACGTTTCAAACTAGAAGAACAAAATTTGGTGAGCCAAGTGGGATTTGTGTACTTATCATTACCACCAAGTATCATCAAGATTGGGTGAAAAAATATTTGCTGGTATTTGGGAAACTCGTTATTTCTTAGAAGCTTGGCATCCCCTCTCAATGAATGTGCTTTTCCACAGTCTGTGCCTAGGGCTACTTGAAGAGGAAACAAACCATACAGACACAACTGAGAACTTTTTTATTTTGTCAAGTTTCAAAGAGCTACTACACACCATGTTGGATTTAGAGTTCGAAATTCATATATCTATAAGGAGAGCACAGAGGGAAACCTAAAAATAAAAACTGCTACTGTAGACAAACGCTTCAAACTAGAAGAAGAAAACTTGGTGAGCCAAGTGGGATTTTTGTACTGATCATTACCACCAAGTGTCATCTAGTTTGGGTGAAAAAATATTTGCTGGTATTTCGGAAACTCTTTATTTCTTAGAAGCTTGGCAATCCCTCTCAATGAAAGTGCTTTTCCACAGTTTGTGCTTAGGGCTACTTGAAGAGGAAACAAACCATACAGACACAACTGAGAACTTTTTTATTTTGTCAAGTTTGAAAGAGCTACTACAAACCATGTTGGATTTAGAGTTCGAAATTCATCTATCTATATAGGAGAGCACAGAAGGAAACCTAAAAATAAAAACTGCTACTGTAGACGAACGCTTCAACCTAGAATAAAAAAATTTGGTGAGCCAAGTGGGATTTGTGTACTGATCATTGCAACCAAATATCATCAAGATTGGGTGAAAAAATATTTGCTGGCCTTTCGGAGACTCGTTATTTCTTGGAAGCTTGGCAACCGCTTTCAATGAAAGTGCTTTTCCACAGACTCTGCTTAGGGGTACTTGAAGAGGAAACAAACCATAGAGACACAACTGAGAACTTTTTTATTTTGTCAAGTTTCAAAGAGCTACTAAAAACCATGTTGGATTTAGAGTTCCAAATTCATGTATCTATATATTTGAGAACAGAGTGAAACCTAAAAATGAAAACTGCTACTGTTAACGAACGCTTCAACCTAGAAGAACAAAATTTGGTGAGCCAAGTTGTCATTACCACCACGTTTCATCAAGATTGGGTGAAAAAATATTTGCTGGTATTTCGGAAACTCGTTATTTCTTAGAAGCTAGGCAACCCCTTTCAATGAAAGTGCTTTTCCACAGTCTGTGTCTAGGGCTACTTGAAAAGGAAACAAACCATAGAGAAAAAACTGAGAACTACTTTATTTAGTCAAGTTTCAAAGAGCTACTATAAACCATGTTGGATTTAGAGATCAAAGTTCATCTATCTATATAAGAGAGAACAGAGTGAAACCTACATATAAAAGTGCTACTGTAGACGAACGCTTCAACCTAGAAGAACAAAATTTGTTGAGCCAAGTGGGATTCGTGTACTGATCATTACCACCAAGTATCATCAAGATTGGGTAAAAAAATATTTGCTGGTATTTCGGAAACTCGTAATTTCTTAGAAGCTTGGCAACCCCTCTCAATGAAAGTGCTTTTCCACAGTCTGTGCCTAGGGCTACTTGAATAGGAAACAAACCATAGAGACAAAACTGAGAACTCCTTTATTTTGTCAAATTTCAAAGAACTACTACAAACCATGTTGGATTTAGAGTTCCAAATTCATCTATCTATATATAAGAGAACAGAGAAAAACCTAAAAATATAAACTCCTACTGTAAACGAACGCTTCAACCTAGAAGAACAAAATTTGGTGAGCCACGTGGGATTTGTGTACGGATTATTACCACCAAGTATCATCAAGATTGGGTGAAAAAATACTTGCTGGTATTTTGGAAACTCGTAATTTCTTGGAAGCTTGGCAACCCTTTCAATGAAAGTGCTTTTCCACAGTCTCTGCTTAGGGCTACTGGAAGAGGAAACAAATCATAGAGACAAAACTGAGAATTCCTTTATTTTGTCAAGTTTCAAAGAGCTACTACAAGCCATGTTGGATTTAGATTTCCAAATTCATCTATCTATATAGGAGAGAACAGAGGGAAACCTAAAAATATAAACTGCTACTGTAAACGAACGCTTCAAGCTAGAACAAAATTTGGTGAGCCAAGTGGGATTAGTGTACTGATCATTACCACCAAGTATAATTACGATTGGTTGAAAAAATATTTGCTGGCATTTCGGAAACTCGTTATTTCTTAGAAGCTTGGCAACCCCTCTCAATGAAAGTGCTTTTCCACAGTCTGTGCCTAGGGCTACTTGAAGAGGAAACAAACCATAGAGACAAATCTGAGAACTCCTTTATCTTATCAAGTTTCAAAGAGCTACTACAAACCATGTTGGATTTAGAGTTCCAAATTCATCTATCTATATAATAGAAAACAGAGTGAAACCTACATATAAAAACTGCTACTGCAGACGAACACTTCAACCTAGAAGAACACAATTTGGTGAGCCAAGTGGGATTTGTGTACTGATCATTACCACCAAGTATCATCAAGATTGGGTGAAAGTATATTTGCTTGTATTTCAGAAACTTGTTATTTCTTAAAAGCATGGCAACCACTCTCAATGAAAGTGCTTTTCCACAGTCTGTGCCTAGGGCTACTTGAAGAGGAAACAAAACATAGAGACAAAACTGAGAACTACTACTTTTTGTCAAGTTTCAAAGAGCTACTATAAATCATGTTTTACTTAGAGTTCCAAATTCATCTATTTATATAGGGGAGAACACAGTGAAACCTAAATATAAAAACTGCTACTGTAGACGAACGCTTCAAACTAGAAGATCAAAATTTGGTGAGCCAAGTGGGATTTGTGTACTGATCGTTACCAAAACGTATCATCAAGATTGGGTGAAAAAATATTTGCTGGTATTTCGAAAACTCGTAATTTTTTGGAAGCTTGGCTACCCCTTTCAATGAAAGTACTTTTCCACAGTCTCTGCTTAGGGCCACTTAAAGAGGAAACAAGTCATAGAGACAAAACTGAGGACTACTTTTTTTTGGTCAAGTTTCAAACAGCTACTACAAACCATGTTGGATTTAGAATTCCAAATTCATCTATCTATATAGGAGAGAACAGAGGGAAACCTAAAAATATAAACTGCTACTGTAAACGAACGCTTCAAACTAGAAGAACAAAATTTGGTGAGCCAAGTGGGATTTGTGTACTTATCATTACCACCAAGTATCATCAAGATTGGGTGAAAAAATATTTGCTGGTATTTGGGAAACTCGTTATTTCTTAGAAGCTTGGCATCCCCTCTCAATGAATGTGCTTTTCCACAGTCTGTGCCTAGGGCTACTTGAAGAGGAAACAAACCATACAGACACAACTGAGAACTTTTTTATTTTGTCAAGTTTCAAAGAGCTACTACACACCATGTTGGATTTAGAGTTCGAAATTCATATATCTATATAGGAGAGCACAGAGGGAAACCTAAAAATAAAAACTGCTACTGTAGACAAACGCTTCAAACTAGTAGAAGAAAACTTGGTGAGCCAAGTGGGATTTTTGTACTGATCATTACCACCAAGTGTCATCCAGTTTGGGTGAAAAAATATTTGCTGGTATTTCGGAAACTCTTTATTTCTTAGAAGCTTGGCAATCCCTCTCAATGAAAGTGCTTTTCCACAGTTTGTGCTTAGGGCTACTTGAAGAGGAAACAAACCATACAGACACAACTGAGAACTTTTTTATTTTGTCAAGTTTGAAAGAGCTACTACAAACCATGTTGGATTTAGAGTTCGAAATTCATCTATCTATATAGGAGAGCACAGAGGGAAACCTAAAAATAAAAACTGCTACTATAGACGAACGCTTCAACCTAGAAGAACAAAATTTGGTGAGCCAAGTGGGATTTGTGTACTGATCTTTACCACCAAATATCATCAAGATTCGTTGGAAAAATATTTCCTGGTATTTCGGAGACTCGTTATTTCTTGGAAGCTTTGCAACCGCTTTCAATGAAAGTGCTTTTCTACAGTCTCTGCTTAGGGCTACTTGAAGAGGAAACAAATCATAGAGACAAAACTGAGAACTACTTTTTTCTTGTCAAGTTTCAAAGAGCTACTACAAACCATGTTGGATTTAGAATTCCAAATTCATCTATCTGTATAGGAGAGAACAGAGGGAAACCTAAAATTATAATCTGCTACTGTAAACGAACGCTTCAAACTAGAAGAACAAAATTTGGTGAGTTAGTGGGATTTGTGTACCAATCATTACCACCACGTATCATCAAGTTTATGTGAAAAAATATTTGCTGGTATTTCGGAAACTCGTAATTTCTTGGAAGCATGGCAACCCCTTACAATGAAAGTGCTTTTCCACAGTCTCTGCTTAGGGCCACTTGAAGAGGAAACAAATCATAGAGACAAAACTGAGAACTACTTTCTTTTTTGTCAATTTTCAAATAGCTACCACAAACCTTGTTGGATTTAGAATTCCAAATTTATCTATCTATATAAGAGAGAAAAGAGGGAAACCTAAAAATATAAACTGCTACTATCAACGAACGCTTCAACCTAGAAGAACAAAATTTGGTGAGCCATGTGGGATTTGTGTACTTGTCATTACCACAACGTATCATCAAGATTGGGTGCAAAAATATTTGCTGGTATTTCGGAAACTCGTAATTTCTTAGTAGCTTTGTAACCCCTCTCAATGAAAGTGCTTTTCCACAATCTGTGCCTAGGGCTACTTGAAGAGGAAACAAACCATAGAGACAAAACTGAGAACTCCTTTATTTTGTCAAGTTTCAAAGAGCTACTACAAACTATGTTGGATTTAGAGTTCCAAATTCATCTATCTATATAAGAGAGAACAGAGTGAAACCTAAAAATAAAAACTGCTACTGTAAACGAACGCTTCAACCTAAAAGAACAAAATTAGGTGAGCCAAGTGAAATTAGTGTACTTGTCATTACCACCAAGTATCATCAAGATTGGTTGAAAAAATATTTGCTGGTATTTCGGAAACTCGTTATTTCTTAGAAGCTTGGCAACCCCTCTCAATGAAAGTGCTTTTTTACAGTCTGTGAGTAGGGCTACTTGAAGAGGAAACAACCTTAGTGATACAACTGAGAACTCCTTTATTTTGTCAAGTTTCAAAGATCTACTACAAACCATGTTGTATTTAGAGTTCCAAAATCATCTATCTATATAAGAGAGAACAGAGGGAAACCTAAATATAAAAATTGCTACTGTAGACGAACGCTTCAACCTAGAAGAAGAAAATTTGGTGAGCCAAGTGGGATTTGTGTACTGATCATTACCACCAAGTATCATCAAGTTTGGGTGAAAAAGTATTTGCTGGTATTTCGGAAACTCGCTATTTCTTAGAAGCTTGGCAATCCCTCTCAATGAAAGTGCTTTTCCACAGTTTGTGCTTAGGGCTAATGAAGAGGTAACAAACCACACAGACACAACTGAGAACTTTTTTATTTTGTCAAGTTTCAAAGAGCTACTACAAACCATGTTGGATTTAGAGTTCGAAATTCATCTATCGATATAGGAGAGCACAGAGGGAAAACTAAAAATAAAAACTGCTACTGTAGATGAACGCTTCAACCTAGAAGAACAAAATTTGGTGAGCCAAGTGGGATTTGTGTACTGATCATTGCAACCAAATATCATCAAGATTGGGTGAGAAAATATTTGCTGGTATTTCGGAGACTAGTTATTTCATGGAAGCTTGGCAACCGCTTTCAATGAAAGTGCTTTTTCACAGACTGATTAGGGCTACTTGAAGAGGAAACAAACCCTAGAGACACAACTGAGAACTTTTTTATTTTGTCTAGTTTCAAAGAGCTACTACAAACCATGTTGGACTTAGAGTTCCAAATTCATCTATCTATATAGGAGAGCACAGAGGAAAACCTAAAAATAAAAACTGCTACTGTAGACGAACGCTTCAACCTAGAAGAACAAAATTTGGTGTGCCAAGTGGGATTTGTGTAGTGATCATTTCCACCAAATATCATCAAGATTGGGTGAAAAAATATTTGCTGGTATTTCGGAGACTCGTTATTTCTTAGAAGCTTGGCAACCCCTCTCAATGAAAATGCTTTTCCACAGTCTGTGCCTAAGGCTACTTGAAGAGGAAACAAACCGTAGAGACAAAACTTAGAACTCCTTTATTTTGTCAAGTTTCAAAGAGCTACTACAAACCATGTTGGATTTAGAATTCCAAATTTATCGATCTGAGTAGGAGAGAACAGAGGGAAACCTAAAACTATAAACTGCTACTGTAAACGAACGCTTCAATCTAGAAGAACAAAATTTGGTGAGCCAAGCGGGATTTGTGTACCAATCATTACCACCACGTATAAACAAGATTGGGTGAAAAAATATTTGCTGGTATTTCAGAAACTCGTAATTTCTTGGAAGATTGGCAACCGCTTTCAATGAAAGTGCATTTCCACAGATTCTGCTTAGGGCTACTTGAATAGGAAACAAATCATGGAGACAAAACTGAGAACTACTTTTTTCTTGTCAAGTTTCAAAGAGCTACTACAAACCATGTTGGATTTAGAATTCCAAATTCATCTAACTGTATTGGAGAGAATAGAGGGAAACCTAAAACTATAAAGTGCTACTGTAAACGAACGATTCAAACTAGAAGAACAAAATTTGGTGAGCCAAGTGGGATTTGTGTACCAATCATTACCACCACGTATAAACAAGATTGGGTGAAAAAATATTTGCTGGTATTTCGGAAACTCGTAATTTCTTGGAAGCTTGGCAACCGCTTTCAATGAAAGTGCATTTCCACAGTCTCTGCTTAGGGCTACTTGAATAGGAAACAAATCATGGAAACAAAACTGAGAACTACTTATTTTTGTCAAGTTTCAAACAGCTACTACAAACCATGTTGGATTTAGAATTCCAAATTCATCTATCTATATAGGAGAGAACAGAGGGTAACCTAAAACTATAAAATGCTACTGTAAACGAAAGATTCAACCTAGAAGGACAAAATTTGGTGAGCCAAGTGGGATTTGTGTACAATCATTACCACCACGTATCATCAAGATTGGGTGAAAAAATATTTGCTGGTATTTCGGAAACTCGTAATTTCTTGGAAGCTTGGCAACCCCTTACAATGAAAGTGCTTTTCCACAGTCTCTGCTTAGGGCCACTTGAAGAGAAAACAAATCATAGAGACACAACTGGGAACTCCTTTATTTTGTCGAGTTTCAAAGAGCTACTACAAACTATGTTGGATTTAGAGTTCCAAATTCATCTATCTATATAAGAGAGAACAGAGTGAAACCTAAAAATGAAAATTGCTACTGTAAACGAACGCTTCAAACTAAAAGAACAAAATTAGGTGAGCCAAGTGGGATTTGTGTACTGATCATTACCACCAAATATCATCAAGATTGGGTGAAAAAATATTTGCTGGTATTTCGGAGACTCGTTATTTCTTGGAAGCTTGGTAACCGCTTTCAATGAAAGTGCTTTTCCACAGTCTCTGCTTAAGGCTACTTGAAGAGGAAACAAATCATAGTGACAAAACTGAGAACTACTTTTTTTTGTCAAGTTTCAAATAACTACTACAAACCATGTTGGATTTAGAATTCCAAATTCATCTATCTGTATAAGAGAGAACAGAGGGAAACCTAAAAATATAAACTGCTACTGTAAACGACCGCTTCAAACTAGAAGAACAAAATTTGGTGAGCCAAGTGGGATTTGTGTACCGATCATTACCACCAAGTATCAACAAGATTGTGTGAAAAAATACTTGCTGGTAATTCGGAAACTCGTTATTTCTTAGAAGCTTGGCATCCCCTCTCAATGAGAGTGCTTTTCCACAGTCTGTGCCTAGGGCTACAGAAGAGGAAACAAACCATAGAGACAAAACTGAGAACTCCTTTATTTTGTCAAGTTTCAAAGAGCTACTACAAACTATGTTGGATTTAGAGTTCCAAATTCATCTATCTATATAAGAGAGAACAGAGTGAAACCTAAAAATAAAAACTGCTACTGTAAACGAACGCTTCAACCTAGAAGAAGAAAATTTGGTGAGCCAAGTGGAATTGTGTACTGATCATTACCAACAAGTATCACCAAGTTTGGGTGAAAAAGTATTTGCCGGTATTTTGGAAACTCGTTATTTCTTAGAAGATTGGCAATCCCTCTCAATGAAAGTGCTTTTCCACAGTTTGTGCGTAGGGCTACTTGAAGAGGAAACAAACCATACAGACACAACTGAGAACTTTTTTATTTTGTCAAGTTTCAAAGAGTTACTACAAACCATGTTGGATTTAGAGTTCGAAATTCATCTATCTATATAGGAGAGCACAGAGGAAAACCTAAAAATAAAAACTGCTACGGTAGACGAACGCTTCAACCTAGAAGAACAAAATTTGGTGAGCCAAGTGGGATTTGTGTACTTATCATTACCACCAAATATCATCAAGATTGCGTGAAAAAAATATTTGCTGATATTTCGGAGACTCGTTATTTCTTGGAAGCTTGGCAACCGCTTTCAATGAAAGTGCTTTTCCACAGTCTCTCCTTAGGGCTACTTGAATAGGAAACAAATCATAGAAACAAAACTGAGAACTACTTTTTTTTGTCAAGTTTCAAAGAGCTACTACAAACCATGTTGGATTTAGAGTTCCAAATTCATCTATCAATATAGGAGAGAACAAAGTGAAACCTATTAATAAAAACTGCTACTGTAAAAGAACGCTTCAACCTAGAAGAACAAAATTTTGTGAGCCAAGTGGGATTTGTGTACCAATCATTACCGCCACGTATCATCAAGATTGGGTGAAAAAATATTTGCTGGTATTTCGGAAACTCGTAATTTCTTGGAAGCTTGGCAACCCCTTACAATGAAAGTGCTTTTCCACAGTCTCTGCTTAGGGCCACTTGAAGAGGAAACAAATCATAGAGACAAAACTGAGAACTACTTTTTTTTGTCAAGTTTCAAATAGCTACTACAAACCATGTTGGATTTAGAATTCCAAATTCATCTATCTATATAGGAGAGAACAGAGGGAAACCTAAAAATATAAACTGCTACTGTAAACGAATGCTTCAAACTAGAACAACAAAATTTGGTGAGCCAAGTGGGATTTGTGTACCGATCATTACCACCAAGTATCAACAAGATTGTGTGAAAAAATATTTGCTGGTAATTCGGAAACTCGTTATGTCTTAGAAGCTTGGCATCCCCTCTCAATTAATGTGCTTTTCCACAGTCTGTGCCTAGGGCTACTTGAAGAGGAAACAAACCATAGAGACACAACTGAGAACTCCTTATTTTGTCGAGTTTCAAAGAGCTACTACAAACTATGTTGGATTTAGAGTTCCAAATTCATCTAATTATATCAGAGAGAACAGAGTGAAACCTAAAAATAAAAATTGCTACTGTAAACGAACGCTTCAACCTAAAAGAACAAAATTAGGTGAGCCATGTGGGATTTGTGTACTGATCATTACCACCAAATATCATCAAGATTGGGTGAAAAAATATTTGCTGGTATTTTGGAAACTCGTAATTTCTTGGAAGCTTGGCAACTCCTTTCAATGAAAGTGCTTTTCCACAGTCTCTGCTTAGGGCTACTTGAAGAGGAAAAAAATCATAGAGACAAAACTGAGAAAAACTTCTTTTTTGTCAAGTTTCAAAGAGCTACTACAAAGCATGTTGGATTTAGAATTCCACATTCATCTATCTATATAGGAGAGAACAGAGGGAAACCTAAAAATATAAACTGCTACTGTAAACAAACGCTTCAAACTACAAGAAAAAAATTTGGTGAGCCAAGTGGGATTTGTGTACCGATCATTACCACCAAGTATCATCAAGATTGGTTGAAAAAATATTTGCTGGTATTTCGGAAACTCGTTATTGCTTAGAAGCTTGGCAACCCCTCTCAATGAAAGTGCGTCTTTACAGTAGGTGACTAGGGATACTTGAAGAGGAAACAAACCTTAGTGACACAACTGAGAACTCCTTTATTTTGTCAAGTTTCAAAGAGCTACTACAAACCATGTTGTATTTAGAGTTCCAAATTCATCTATCTATATAGGAGAGAACAGAGGGAAACCTAAATATAAAAACTGCTACTGTAGACGAAGGCTTCAACCTAGAAGAAGAAAACTTGGTGAGCCAAGTGGGATTTGTGTACTGATCATTACCACCAAGTATGATCAAGTTTGGGTGAAAAAGTATTTGCTGGTATTTTGGAAACTCGTTATTTCTTAGAAGCTTGGCAATCCCTCTCAATGAAAGTGCTTTTCCACAGTTTGTGCCTAGGGCTACTTGAAGAGGAAACTAACCATACAGACACAACTGAGAACTTTTTTATTTTTTCAAGGTTCAAAGAGCTACTACAAACCATGTTGGAGTTAGAGTTCCAAATTCATCTTTCTTTATAGGAGAGCACAGAGGGAAACCTAAATATAAAAACTGCTACTGTAGACGAACCCTTCAACCTAGAAGAACAAAATTTGGTGAGCCAAGTGGGATGTGTCCTGATCATTACCACCAAGTATCATCAAGTTTGGGAGAAATAATATTTGCTGGTATTTGGGAAACTCGTTATTTCTTAGAAGCTTGGCCACCCTCTCAATGAAAGTGCTTTTCCACAGTCTGTGCCTAGGGCTACTTGAAGAGGAAACAAACCATAGAGACAAAACTGAGAACTTCTTTATTTTGTCAAGCTTCAAAGAGCTACTACAAACCATGTTTGATTTAGAATTCCAAATTCATTTATCTATATAGGAGAGCACAGAGGGAAACCTAAAAATAAAAACTGCTAATGTAGACGAAAACGTCAACCTAGAAGAACAAAATTTGGTGAGCCAAGTGGGATGTGTGTACTTGTCATTACCACAACGTATCATCAAGATTGGGTGCAAAAATATTTGCTGGTATTTCGGAAACTCGTAATTTCTTAGTAGCTTTGCAACCCCTCTCAATGAAAGTGCTTTTCCACAGTCTGTGCCTAGGGCTAATTGAAGAGGAAACAAAACATAAAGACAAAACTGAGAACTTTTTTACTTTGCCAAGTTTCAAAGAGCTACTACAAACTATGTTGGAATTAGAGTTCCAAATTCATCTATCTATACAAGAGAGAACAGAGTGAAACCTAAACATAAAAACTGCTACTATAAACGAATGCTTCAACCTAAAAGAACAAAATTAGGTGAGCCAAGTCGGATTAGTGTACTTGTCATTACCACAAAGTATCATCAAGATTGGTTGAAAAAATATTTGCTGGTATTTCGGAAACTCGTTATTTCTTAGAATCTTGGCAACCCCTCTCAATGAAAGTGCGTTTTTACAGTCTGTGAGTAGGGCTAATTGAAGAGGAATCAAACCTTAGTGATACAACTGAGAACTCATTTATTTTGTCAAGTTTCAAAGAGCTACTACAAACCATGTTGTATTTAGAGTTCCAAATTCATCTATCTATATAGGAGAGCACAGAGGGAAAACTAAATATAAAAATTGCTACTGTAGACGAACGCTTCAACCTAGAAGAAGAAAATTTGGTGAGCCAAGTGGGATTTGTGTACTGATCATTACCACCAAGTATCATCAAGTTTGGGTGAAAAAGTATTTGCTGGTATTTCAGAAACTCGTTATTTCTTAGAAGCTTGGCAATCCCTTTCAATGAAAGTGCTTTTCCACAGTTTGTGCTTAGGGCTTCTTGAAGAGGAAAGAAACCATACAGACACAACTGAGAACTTTTTTATTTTGTCAAGTTTCCAAGAGCTACTACGAACCATGTTGGATTTAGAGTTCGAAATTCATCTATCTATATAGGAGAGCACAGAGGGAAAACTAAAAATAAAAACTGCTACTGTAGACGAACGCTTCAACCTAGAAGAACAAAATTTGGTGAGCCAAGTGGGATTTGTGTACTGATCATTGCAACCAAATATCATCAAGATTCGGTGAAAAAATATTTGCTGGTATTTCGGAGACTCGTTATTTCTTGGAAGCTTGGCAACCACTTTCAATGAAAGTGCTTTTCCACAGACTCTGCTTAGGGCTACTTGAAGAGGAAACACACCATAGAGACACAACTGAGAACTTTTTTATTTTGTCAAGTTTCAAAGAGCTACTACAAACCATGTTGGATTTAGAGTTTCAAATTCATCTTTCTTTATAGGAGAGCACAGAGGGAAACCTAAATATAAACAGCTACTCTAGACGAACGCTTCAACCTAGAAGAACAACATTTGGTGACCCAAGTGGGATTTGTGTACTGATCATTAAGACCAAGTATCATCAAGATTGGGTGAAAAAATATTTGCTGGTATTTCGGAAACTCGTTATTTCTTAGAACCTTGGCAATCCCTCTCAATGAAAATGCTTTTCCACAGTCTGTGCCTACGGCTACTTGAAGAGGAAACAACCATAGAGACAAAACTGAGAACTCTTTATTTTGTCAAGTTTCAAAGAGCTACTACAACCCATGTTGGATTTAGAGTTCCAAATGCATCTATCTATATAGGAGTGAACAGAGGGAAACCTAAATATAAAAACTGCTACTGTAGATGAACGCTTCAACCTAGAAGAACAAAATTTGGTGAGCCATGTCGGATTTATGTTCTGATCATGAACACCAAATATCATCAAGATTGGGTGAAAAAATATTTGCTGGTATTTCAGAAACTCGTTATTTCTTAGAAGCTTGGCAACCCCTCTCAATGAAAGTGCTTTTCCACATTTTGTGCCTAGGGCTACTTGAGAGGAAACAAACCACAGAGACAAAACTGAGATCTACTTTATTTTGTCAAGTTTCAAAGAGCTACTACAAACCATGTTGGATTTGGAGTTCCAAATTCATCTATCTATATATTTGAGAACAGAGTGAAACCTAAAAATAAAAACTGCTACTGTAAACAAACGCTTCAACCTAGAAGAACAAAATTTGGTGAGCCAAGTGGGATTTGTGTACTTGTCATTACCACAACGTATCATCAAGATTGTGTGCAAAAATATTTGCTGGTATTTCGGAAACTCGTAATTTCTTGGAAGCTTGGCAACCCCTTTCAATGAAAGTGCTTTTCCACAGTCTCAGCTTAGGGCTACTTGAAGAGGAAACAAACCATAGAAACAATACTGAGAACTCCTTTCTTTTGTCAAGTTTCAAAGAGCTACTACAACTATGTTGGATTTAGAGTTCCAAATTAATCTATCTATATAGGAGAGAACAGAGTGAAACCTAAATATAAAAACGACTACTGTAGACGAACGCTTTAACCTAGAAGAACAAAATTTGATGAGCCAAGTTGGATTTGTGCACCGATCATTTCCAGCAAGTATCCTCAACATTGGGTGGAAAAATATTTGCTGGCGTTTCGGAAACTAGTTATTTCTTAGAAGCTTGGCAACCCCTCTCAATGAAAGTGCTTTTCCACAGTCTGTGCCTAGGGCTACTTGAATTGGAAACAAACCATAGAGACAAAACTGAGAACTACTTTATTTTGTCAAGTTTCAAAGAGCTACTACAAATCATGTTGGATTTAGAGTTCCAAATTCATCTATCTATATAGGAGAGAACAGAGTGAAACCTAAATATAAAAACTGCTACTGTAGACGAACGCTTCAACCTAGAAGAACAAAATTTGGTGAGCCAAGTGGGATTTGTGTACTTGTCATTACCACCACGTATCATCAAGTTTGGGTTAAAAAATATTTGCTGGTATTTCGGAAACTCGTAATGTCTTGGAAGCTTGGCCACCCCTTTCAATGAAAGTGCTTTTCCACAGTCTGTGCCTAGGGCTACTTGAAGAGGAAACAAAGCATAGAGACAAATCTGAGAACTCCTTTATTTTGTCAAGTTTCAAAGAGCTACTACAAAACCATGTTGGATTTAGAGTTCCAAATTCATCTATCTATGTAGAAGAGAACAGAGTGAAATCTAAATATAAAAACTGCTACTGTAGACGAACGCTTCAACCTAGAAGAAAAAAATTTGGTGAGCCAAGTGGGATTTGTGTACTTGTCAATACCACCACGTATCATCAAGATTGGGTGAAAAAATATTTGCTGGTATTTCCGAAACTCGTAATTTCTTGGAAGCTTGGCAACACCTTTCAATGAAAGTGCTTTTTCACAATCTCTGCTAATGGCTACTTGACGAGGAAACAAACCATAGAGACAAAACTGAGAACTACTTTATTTTGTCAAGTTTCAAAGAGCTACTACAAATCATGTTGGATTTAGAGTTCCAAATTCATCTATCTATATAGGAGAGAACAGAGGGAAACCTAAATATAAAAACGACTACTGTAGTCGAACGCTTCAACCTAGAAGAACAAAATTTGATGAGCCAAGTGGGATTTGGGCACCGATCATTACCACCAAGTATCCTCAAGATTGGGTGAAAAAATATTTGCTGGCATTTCGAAAACTAGTTATTTCTTAGGAGCTTGGCAACCCCTCTCAATGAAAGTGCTTTTCCACAGTCTGTGCCTAGGGCTACTTGAATTGGAAACAAACCATAGAGACAAAACTGAGAACTACTTTATTTTGTCAAGTTTCAAAGAGCTACTACAAACCATGTTGGATTTAGAGTTCCAAATTCATCTATCTATATAGGAGAGAACAGAGTGAAACCTAAATATAAAAAGTGCTACTGTAGACGAACGCTTCAACCTAGAAGAACAAAATTTGGTGAGCCAAGTGGGATTTGTGTACTTGTCATTACCACCACGTATCATCAAGTTTGGGTGAAAAAATATTTGCTGGTATTTCGGAAACTCGTAATTTCTTGGAAGCTTTGCAACACATTTCAATGAAAGTGCTTTTCCACAATCTCTGCTAATGGCTACTTGAAGAGGAAACAAACCATAGAGACAAAACTGAGAACTACTTTATTTTGTCAAGTTTCAAAGAGCTACTACAAACCATGTTGGATTTAGAGTTCCATATTCATCTATCTATATAGGAAAGAACAGAGGGAAACCTAAATATAAAAACTGCTACTGTAAATGAACGCTTCAACCTAGAAGAACAGAATTTGGTGAGCCAAGTGGGATTTGTGTCCTGATCATTACCACCAAGTATCATCAAGATTAGGTGAAAAAATATTTGCTGGTATTTCGGAAACTCGTAATTTCTTGGAAGCTTGGCAACCCCTTTCAATGAAAGTGCATTTCCACAGTCTCTGCTTAGGGGTACTTGAAGAGGAACAAACCATAGAGAGAAAACTGAGAACTTCTTTATTTTGTCAGTTTCAAGGAGCTTCTACAAACCATGTTGGATTTAGAGTTCCAAATTCATCTATCAATATAGAAGAAAACAGAGAGAAACCTAAATATAAAAACGACTTCTGTAGACGAACGCTTAAACCTCGAAGAACAGAACTTGGTGAGCCAAGTGGGATTTGTGTCCTGATCATTACCACCAAGTATCATCAAGATTGGGTGAAAAAATATTTGCTGGTATTTCGAAAACTCGTTATTTCTTGGAGGCTTGGCAACCCCTTTCAATGAAAGTGCTTTTCCACATTCTGTGCCTAGGGCTACTTGAAGAGGAAACAAACCATAGAGACAAAACTGAGAAACCTTTATTTTGTCAAGTTTCAAAGAGCTACTAGAAACCATGTTGGATTTAGAGTTCCAAATTCATCTATCTATATAGGAGAGAACAGAGTGAATCCTAAAAATAATAACAGCTACTGTAAACGAACGCTTCAACCTAGAAGAACAAAACTTGGTGAGCCAAATGGGATTTGTGTACTTGCCATTACCACCAGGTATCATCAAGATTGGAAGAGAAAATATTTGCTGGTATTTCGGAAACTCGTAATTTCTTGGAAGCTTGGCAACCCCTTTCAATGAAAGTTGTTTTCCACAGTCTGTGCCTAGGGGTACTTGAAAAAGAAACAAACCATAGAGACAAAACTGAGAAATACTTTATTTTGTCAAGTTTCAAAGAGCTACTACAAACCATGTTGGATTTAGAGTTCCAAATTCATCTAACTCTATAGAAGAGAACAGAGTGAAACCTTAATATAAAAACTGCTACTGTAGACGAACGCTTCAACCTTGAAGAACAAAATTTGGTGAGCCAAGTGGGATTTGTGTACTGATCATTACCACCAAGTATCATCAAGATTGGGTGAAAAAATATTTGCTGGTATTTCGGAAACTCGTAATTTCTTGGAAGCTTAGCCACCCCTTTAAATGAAAGTGCTTTTCCACAATCTCTGCTTAGGGCTACTTGAAGAGGAAACAAACCAAAGAGACAAAACTGAGAACTCCTTTATTTTTTCAAGTTTCAAAGAGCTACTACAAACCATGTTGGATTTAGAGTTCCAAATTAATCTATCTATATGAGAGAGAAGAGAGAGAAACCTACATATAAAACTGCTACCGTAGACGAACGCTTTAACCTAGAAGGACACAATTTGGTGAGCCAAGTGGGATTTGTGTACTGATCATTACCACCATGTATTATTAAGATTGGGTAAAAAAATATTTGCTGGTATTTCGGAAACTCGTTATTTCTTATAAGCTTGGCAACCCCTCTCCATGATAGTGCTTTTCCACAGTCTGTGCCTAGGGCTACTTTAAGAGGAAACAAACCATAGAGGAAAAACTGAGAACTCCTTTATTTTGTCAAGTTTCAAAAAGCTAATACAAACCATGTTAAATTTAGAGTTCCAAATTTATCTATCTATATAGGAGAGAACAGAGTGAAACCTAAAAAATAAAAATTGCAACTTTAAACGAACGCTTCAACAGAGAAGAATAAAATTTGGTGAGCCAAGTGGGATTTGTGTACTGATCATTACCACCACGTATCATCCAGATTGGGTGAAAAAATATTTGCTGGTATTTCGGAAACTCGTAATTTCTTGGAAGCTTGGCAACCCCTTTCAATGAAAGTGCTTTTCCACAGTCTCTGCTTAGGGCTGCTGAAGAGGCAATAAACCATAGAGACAAAACTGAGAACTACTACTTTTTGTCAAGTTTCAAAGAGCTACTACAAACCATGTTGGATTTAGAGTTCCAAATTCATTTATCTATATAGGAGAGAACAGAGGGAAACCTAAAAATATAAACTGATACTTTAAATGAACGCTTCAACTTAAAAGAACAAAATTTGGTTAGCCAAGTGGATTGGTGTACTGATCATTACCCCCAAGTATCATCAATTTGGTTGAAAAAATATTTGCTGGCATTTCAGAAACTCGTTATTTCTTATAAGCTTGGCAACCCCTCTCAATGAAAGTGCTTTTCCACAGTCTGTGCCTAGGGATACATGAAGAGGAAACAAACCACAGATACAAAACTGAGAACTCCTTTATTTTGTCAAGTTTCAAAGAGCTACTACAAACCATGTTGGATTTAGAGTTCCAAATTCATCTATCTATATAAGAGAGAAGAGAGTGAAACCTACATATAAAATTGCTACCGTAGACGAACGCTTTAACCTAGAAGAACACAATTTGGTGAGCCAAGTGGGATTTGTGTACTGATCATTACCACCACATATCATCCAGATTGGGTGAAAAAATATTTGGTGGTATTTCGGAAACTCGTAATTTCTTGGAAGCTTGGCAACCCCTTTCAATGAAAGTGCTTTTCCACAGTCTCTGCTTAGGGCTACTTGAAGAGGAAATAAACCATAGAGACAAAACTGAGAACTACTTTATTTTGTCAAGTTTCAAAGAGCGAATACAAACCATGTTGGATTTAGAGTTCCAAATACATCTATCAATATAGGAGAGAACAGAGGGAAACCTAAATATTAAAGCGACTACTGTAGACGAACGCTTGAACCTAGAAGAACAAAGTTTGGTGAGCCAAGTGGGATTGGTGAACTGATCATTACCACCAAGTACCATCAAGATTGGGTGAAAAAATATTTGCTGGTATTTCGAAAACTCGTTATTTCTTGGAGGCTTGGCAACCCCTTTCAATGAAAGTGCTTTTCCACTGTCTCTGCTTAGGGCTACTTGAAGAGGAAACAAACCATAGAGACAAAAATGAGAAACCTTTATTTTGTCTAGTTTCAAAGAGCTACTAGAAACCATGTTGGATTTAGAGTTCCAAATTCATCTATCTATATAGGAGAGAACAGAGTGAATCCTAAAAATAATAACAGCTACTGTAAACGAACGCTTCAACCTAGAAGAACAAAACTTGGTGAGCCAAATGGGATTTGTGTACTTGCCATTACCACCAGGTATCATCAAGATTGGAAGAGAAAATATTTGCTGGTATTTCGGAAACACGTAATTTCTTGGCAGCTTGGCAGCCCCTCTCAATGAAAGTGCTTTTCCACAGTCTGTGCCTAGGGGTACTTGAAAAAGAAACAAACCATAGAGACAAAACTGAGAAATACTTTATTTTGTCAGGTTTCAAAGAGCTACTACAAACCATGTTGGACTCAGAGTTCCAAATTCATCTAACTCTATAGAAGAGAACAGAGTGAAACCTAAATATCAAAACGACAACTGTAGACGAACGCTTCAACCTTGAAGAACAAAATTTGATGAGCCAAGTGGGATTTGTGTACTGATCATTACCACCAAGTATCATCAAGATTGGGTGAAAAAATATTTGCTGGTATTTCGGAAACTCGTAATTTCTTGGAAGCTTGGCATCCCCTTTCAATGAAATTGCTTTTCCACAGTCTCTGCTTAGGGCTACTTGAAGAGGAAACAAACCATAGAGACTAAACAGAGAACTACTTTATTTTGTCAAGTTTCAAATAACTACTACAAACCATGTTGGATTTAGAGTTCCAAAATCATCTATCTCTATAGTAGAGAACAGAGTGAACCTAAATATAAAAACTGCTACTGTAGACGAACGCTTAAACCTAGAAGAACAAAGTTTGTTGAGCCAAGTGGGATTTGTGTACTGATCTATACCACCAAGTATTCTCAGGATTGGGTGAAAAAATATTTGCTGGCATTTCGGAAACTCGAAATTTCTTGGAAGCTTAGCCACCCCTTTTAAATGAAAGTGCTTTTCCACAATCTCTGCTTAGGGCTACTTGAAGAGGAAACAAACCAAAGAGACAAAACTGAGAACTCCTTTATTTTTTCAAGTTTCAAAGAGCTACTACAAACCATGTTGGATTTAGAGTTCCAAATTAATCTATCTATATGAGAGAGAAGAGAGAAAACCTACATATAAAACTGCTACCGTAGACGAACGCTTTAACCTAGAAGGACACAATTTGGTGAGCCAAGTGGGATTTGTGTACTGATCATTACCACCATGTATTATTAAGATTGGGTAAAAAAATATTTGCTGGTATTTCGGAAACTCGTTATTTCTTATAAGCTTGGCAACCCCTCTCCATGATAGTGCTTTTCCACAGTCTGTGCCTAGGGCTACTTTAAGAGGAAACAAACCATAGAGGAAAAACTGAGAACTCCTTTATTTTGTCAAGTTTCAAAAAGCTAATACAAACCATGTTAAATTTAGAGTTCCAAATTTATCTATCTATATAGGAGAGAACAGAGTGAAACCTAAAAATAAAAATTGCAACTGTAAACGAACGCTTCAACAGAGAAGAATAAAATTTGGTGAGCCAAGTGGGATTTGTGTACTGATCATTACCACCACGTATCATCCAGATTGGGTGAAAAAATATTTGCTGGTATTTCGGAAACTCGTAATTTCTTGGAAGCTTGGCAACCCCTTTCAATGAAAGTGCTTTTCCACAGTCTCTGCTTAGGGCTGCTGAAGAGGCAATAAACCATAGAGACAAAACTGAGAACTACTACTTTTTGTCAAGTTTCAAAGAGCTACTACAAACCATGTTGGATTTAGAGTTCCAAATTCATTTATCTATATAGGAGAGAACAGAGGGAAACCTAAAAATATAAACTGATACTTTAAATGAACGCTTCAACTTAAAAGAACAAAATTTGGTTAGCCAAGTGGGATTGGTGTACTGATCATTACCCCCAAGTATCATCAATTTGGTTGAAAAAATATTTGCTGGCATTTCAGAAACTCGTTATTTCTTATAAGCTTGGCAACCCCTCTCAATGAAAGTGCTTTTCCACAGTCTGTGCCTAGGGATACATGAAGAGGAAACAAACCACAGATACAAAACTGAGAACTCCTTTATTTTGTCAAGTTTCAAAGAGCTACTACAAACCATGTTGGATTTAGAGTTCCAAATTCATCTATCTATATAAGAGAGAAGAGAGTGAAACCTACATATAAAATTGCTACCGTAGACGAACGCTTTAACCTAGAAGAACACAATTTGGTGAGCCAAGTGGGATTTGTGTACTGATCATTACCACCACATATCATCCAGATTGGGTGAAAAAATATTTGGTGGTATTTCGGAAACTCGTAATTTCTTGGAAGCTTGGCAACCCCTTTCAATGAAAGTGCTTTTCCACAGTCTCTGCTTAGGGCTACTTGAAGAGGAAATAAACCATAGAGACAAAACTGAGAACTACTTTATTTTGTCAAGTTTCAAAGAGCGAATACAAACCATGTTGGATTTAGAGTTCCAAATACATCTATCAATATAGGAGAGAACAGAGGGAAACCTAAATATTAAAGCGACTACTGTAGACGAACGCTTGAACCTAGAAGAACAAAGTTTGGTGAGCCAAGTGGGATTGGTGAACTGATCATTACCACCAAGTACCATCAAGATTGGGTGAAAAAATATTTGCTGGTATTTCGAAAACTCGTTATTTCTTGGAGGCTTGGCAACCCCTTTCAATGAAAGTGCTTTTCCACTGTCTCTGCTTAGGGCTACTTGAAGAGGAAACAAACCATAGAGACAAAAATGAGAAACCTTTATTTTGTCTAGTTTCAAAGAGCTACTAGAAACCATGTTGGATTTAGAGTTCCAAATTCATCTATCTATATAGGAGAGAACAGAGTGAATCCTAAAAATAATAACAGCTACTGTAAACGAACGCTTCAACCTAGAAGAACAAAACTTGGTGAGCCAAATGGGATTTGTGTACTTGCCATTACCACCAGGTATCATCAAGATTGGAAGAGAAAATATTTGCTGGTATTTCGGAAACACGTAATTTCTTGGCAGCTTGGCAGCCCCTCTCAATGAAAGTGCTTTTCCACAGTCTGTGCCTAGGGGTACTTGAAAAAGAAACAAACCATAGAGACAAAACTGAGAAATACTTTATTTTGTCAGGTTTCAAAGAGCTACTACAAACCATGTTGGACTCAGAGTTCCAAATTCATCTAACTCTATAGAAGAGAACAGAGTGAAACCTAAATATCAAAACGACAACTGTAGACGAACGCTTCAACCTTGAAGAACAAAATTTGATGAGCCAAGTGGGATTTGTGTACTGATCATTACCACCAAGTATCATCAAGATTGGGTGAAAAAATATTTGCTGGTATTTCGGAAACTCGTAATTTCTTGGAAGCTTGGCATCCCCTTTCAATGAAATTGCTTTTCCACAGTCTCTGCTTAGGGCTACTTGAAGAGGAAACAAACCATAGAGACTAAACAGAGAACTACTTTATTTTGTCAAGTTTCAAATAACTACTACAAACCATGTTGGATTTAGAGTTCCAAAATCATCTATCTCTATAGTAGAGAACAGAGTGAACCTAAATATAAAAACTGCTACTGTAGACGAACGCTTAAACCTAGAAGAACAAAGTTTGTTGAGCCAAGTGGGATTTGTGTACTGATCTATACCACCAAGTATTCTCAGGATTGGGTGAAAAATATTTGCTGGCATTTCGGAAACTCGAAATTTCTTGGAAGCTTAGCCACCCCTTTAAATGAAAGTGCTTTTCCACAATCTCTGCTTAGGGCTACTTGAAGAGGAAACAAACCAAAGAGACAAAACTGAGAACTCCTTTATTTTTTCAAGTTTCAAAGAGCTACTACAAACCATGTTGGATTTAGAGTTCCAAATTAATCTATCTATATGAGAGAGAAGAGAGAGAAACCTACATATAAAACTGCTACCGTAGACGAACGCTTTAACCTAGAAGGACACAATTTGGTGAGCCAAGTGGGATTTGTGTACTGATCATTACCACCATGTATTATTAAGATTGGGTAAAAAAATATTTGCTGGTATTTCGGAAACTCGTTATTTCTTATAAGCTTGGCAACCCCTCTCCATGAAAGTGCTTTTCCACAGTCTGTGCCTAGGGCTACTTTAAGAGGAAACAAACCATAGAGGAAAAACTGAGAACTCCTTTATTTTGTCAAGTTTCAAAAAGCTAATACAAACCATGTTAAATTTAGAGTTCCAAATTTATCTATCTATATAGGAGAGAACAGAGTGAAACCTAAAAATAAAAATTGCAACTGTAAACGAACGCTTCAACAGAGAAGAATAAAATTTGGTGAGCCAAGTGGGATTTGTGTACTGATCATTACCACCACGTATCATCCAGATTGGGTGAAAAAATATTTGCTGGTATTTCGGAAACTCGTAATTTCTTGGAAGCTTGGCAACCCCTTTCAATGAAAGTGCTTTTCCACAGTCTCTGCTTAGGGCTGCTGAAGAGGCAATAAACCATAGAGACAAAACTGAGAACTACTACTTTTTGTCAAGTTTCAAAGAGCTACTACAAACCATGTTGGATTTAGAGTTCCAAATTCATTTATCTACATAGGAGAGAACAGAGGGAAACCTAAAAATATAAACTCATACTTTAAATGAACGCTTCAACTTAAAAGAACAAAATTTGGTGAGCCAAGTGGGATTGGTGTACTGATCATTACCCCCAAGTATCATCAATTTGGTTGAAAAAATATTTGCTGGCATTTCAGAAACTCGTTATTTCTTATAAGCTTGGCAACCCCTCTCAATGAAAGTGCTTTTCCACAGTCTGTGCCTAGGGCTACATGAAGAGGAAACAAACCACAGATACAAAACTGAGAACTCCTTTATTTTGTCAAGTTTCAAAGAGCTACTACAAACCATGTTGGATTTAGAGTTCCAAATTCATCTATCTATATAAGAGAGAAGAGAGTGAAACCTACATATAAAATTGCTACCGTAGACGAACGCTTTAACCTAGAAGAACACAATTTGGTGAGCCAAGTGGGATTTGTGTACTGATCATTACCACCACATATCATCCAGATTGGGTGAAAAAATATTTGGTGGTATTTCGGAAACTCGTAATTTCTTGGAAGCTTGGCAACCCCTTTCAATGAAAGTGCTTTTCCACAGTCTCTGCTTAGGGCTACTTGAAGAGGAAATAAACCATAGAGACAAAACTGAGAACTACTTTATTTTGTCAAGTTTCAAAGAGCGAATACAAACCATGTTGGATTTAGAGTTCCAAATACATCTATCAATATAGGAGAGAACAGAGGGAAACCTAAATATTAAAACGACTACTGTAGACGAACGCTTGAACCTAGAAGAACAAAGTTTGGTGAGCCAAGTGGGATTGGTGAACTGATCATTACCACCAAGTACCATCAAGATTGGTTGAAAAAATATTTGCTGGTATTTCGGAAACTCGTAATTTCTTGGAAGCTTGGCAACCCCTTTCAATGAAAGTGCTTTTCCACTGTCTCTGCTTAGGGCTACTTGAAGAGGAAACAAACCCTAGAGACAAAAGAGAGAACTACTTTATTTTGTCAAGTTTCAAACAACTACTACAAACCATGTTGGATTTAGTGTTCCAAAGTCATTTATCTATATAGGAGAGAACAGAGGGAAACCTAAAAATAAAAACTGCTACTTTAAACCAACGCTTCAACCTAGAACAAGAAAATTTTGTGAGCCATGTTGGATTTGTGTACTGATCATTACCAACAAGTATCATCAAGATTGGGTGAAAATATATTTGCTGGTATTTCCGAAACACGTAATTTCTTGGCAGCTTGGCAGCCCCTCTCAATGAAAGTGCTTTTCCACAGTGTGTGCCTAGGGCTACTTAAAGAGGAAACAAACCATAGAGACAAAACTGAGAACTCCTTTATTTTGTCAGGTTTCAAAGAGCTACTACAAACCATGTTGGACTCAGAGTTCCAAATTCATCTATCTATATAACAGAGAGTAGAGTGAAACCTGCATATAGAAACTGCTACCGTAGATGAACGCTTCAACCTAGAAGAGCACAATTTGGTGAGCCAAGTGTGATTTGTGTACTGCTCTTTACCACCACTTATTATTAAGATTGAATAAAAAAAATTGATGGTATTTTGGAAACTCGTTATTTCTTAGAAGCTTGGCAACCACTCTCAATGAAAGTGCTTTTCCACAGTCTGTGCCTAGGGATACTTGAAGAGGAATCAAGCCATAGAGAAAAAACTGAGAAATCCTTTATTTTGTGAAGTTTCAAAGAGCTACTACAAACCATGTTGGATTTAGAGTTCCAAATTCATCTATCTATATGAGAGAGAAGAGAGAGAAACCTACATATAAAACTGCTACCGTAGACGAACGCTTTAACCTAGAAGGACACAATTTGGTGAGCCAAGTGGGATTTGTGTACTGATCATTACCACCACGTATTATTAAGATTGGGTTAAAAAAATATTTGCTGGTATTTCGGAAACTCGTTATTTCTTATAAGTTTGGCAACCCCTCTCCATGAAAGTGGTTTTCCACAGTCTGTGCCTAGGGCTACTTTAAGAGGAACAAACCATAGAGAAAAAAGTGAGAACTCCTTTATTTTGTCAAGTTTCAAAGAGCTACTACAAACCATGTTGAATTTAGAGTTCCAAATTCATCTATCTATATAGGAGAGAACAGAGTGAAACCTAAAAATAAAATTGCAACTGTAAACGAACGCATCAACAGAGAAGAATAAAATTTGGTGAGCCAAGTGGGATTTGTGTACTGATCATTACCACCACGTATCATCCAGATTGGTTGAAAAAATATTTGCTGGTATTTCGGAAACTCGTAATTTCTTGGAAGCTTGGCAACCCCTTTCAATGATAGTGCTTTTCCACAGTCTCTGCTTAGGGCTGCTGAAGAGGAAATAAACCATAGAGACAAAACTGAGAACTACTACTTTTTGTCAAGTTTCAAAGAGCTACTACAAACCATGTTGGATTTAGAGTTCCAAATTCATTTATCTACATAGGAGAGAACAGAGGGAAACCTAAAAATATACACTCATACTTTAAATGAACGCTTCAACTTAAAAGAACAAAATTTGGTGAGCCAAGTGGGATTGGTGTACTGATCATTACCCCCAAGTATCATCAATTTGGTTGAAAAAATATTTGCTGGCATTTCGGAAACTCGTTATTTCTTATAAGCTTGGCAACCCCTCTCAATGAAAGTGCTTTTCCACAGTCTGTGCCTAGGGCTACATGAAGAGGATACAAACCACAGATACAAAACAGAGAACTCCTTTATTTTGTCAAGTTTCAAAGAGCTACTACAAACCATGTTGGATTTAGAGTTCCAAATTCATCTATCTATATAAGAGAGAAGAGAGTGAAACCTACATATAAAACTGCTACCATAGACGAACGCTTTAACCTAGAAGAACACAATTTGGTGAGCCAAGTGGGATTTGTGTATTGATCATTACCACCACATATCATCCAGATTGGGTGAAAAAATATTTGCTGGTATTTCGGAAACTCGTAATTTCTTGGAAGCTTGGCAACCCCTTTCAATGAAAGTGCTTTTCCACAGTCTCTGCTTAGGGCTACTTGAAGAGGAAATAAACCATAGAGACAAAACTGAGAACTAGTTTATTTTGTCAAGTTTCAAAGAGCGAATACAAACCATGTTGGATTTAGAGTTCCAAATACATCTATCAATATAGGAGAGAACAGAGGGAAACATAAATATTAAAACGACTACTGTAGACGAACGCTTGAACCTAGAAGAACAAAGTTTGGTGAGCCAAGTGGGATTGGTGAACTGATCATTACCACCAAGTATCATCAAGATTGGTTGAAAAAATATTTGCTGGTATTTCGGAAACTCCTAATTTCTTGGAAGCTTGGCAACCCCTTTCAATGAAAGTGCTTTTCCACTGTCTCTGCTTAGGGCTACTTGAAGAGGAAACAAACCCTAGAGACAAAAGAGAGAACTACTTTATTTTGTCAAGTTTCAAACAACTACTACAAACCATGTTGGATTTAGTGTTCCAAATTCATCTATCTATATAGGAGAGAACAGAGGGAAACCTAAAAATAAAAACTGCTACTTTAAACCAACGCTTCAACCTAGAACAAGAAAATTTTGTGAGCCATGTTTGATTTGTTTACTGATCATTACCAACAAGTATCATCAAGATTGGGTGAAAATATATTTGCTGGTATTTCCGAAACACGTAATTTCTTGGAAGCTTGGCAGCCCCTCTCAATGAAAGTACTTTTCCACAGTCTGTGCCTAGGGCTACTTAAAGAGGAAACAAACCATAGAGACAAAACTGAGAACTCCTTTATTTTGTCAGGTTTCAAAGAGCTACTACAAACCATGTTGGACTCAGAGTTCCAAATTCATCTATGTATATAACAGAGAGTAGAGTGAAACCTAAATATAGAAACTGCTACCGTAGATGAACGCTTCAACCTAGAAGAGCACAATTTGGTGAGCCAAGTGGGATTTGTGTACTGATCTTTAATACCATTTATTATTAAGATTGGGTAAAAAAAATTTGATGGTATTTTGGAAACTCGTTATTTCTTAGAAGTTTGGCAACCACTCTCAATGAAAGTGCTTTTCCACAGTCTGTGCCTAGGGATACTTGAAGAGGAATCAAGCCATAGAGAAAAAACTGAGAAATCCTTTATTTTGTGAAGTTTCATAGAGCTACTACAAACCATGTTGGATTTAGAGTTCCAAATTCATCTATCTATATAATAGAAACAGAGTGAAACCTACATATAAAAACTGCTACTGTAGACGAACGCTTCAACCTAGAAGAACACAATTTGGTTAGACAAGTGGGATTTGTGTACTGATCATTACCACCAAGTATCATCAAGATTGGTTGAAAAAATATTTGCTGGTATTTCGGACTCGTTATTTCTTAGAAGATTGGCAACCCTTCTCAATGAAAGTGCTTTTCCACAGTCTGTACAAAGGGCTATTTGAAGAGGAAACAAACCATAGAGACAAAACTGAGAATTTCTTTATTTTGTTAATTTTCAAAGAGCTACTACAAACCATGTTGGATTTAGAGTTTCAAATTCATCTATTTATATAGGAGAGAACAGAGTGAAACCTAAATAGAAAAACTGCTACTGTAGACGAACGCTTAAACCTAGAAGAACAAAATTTGGTGAGCCAAGTGGGATTTGTGTACTGATCATTACCCCCAAGTATCATCAATTTGGTTTAAAAAATATTTGCTGATATTTCGGAAACTCGTTATTTCTTATAAGCTTGGCAACCCCTCTCAATGAAAGTGCTTTTCCACAGTCTGGGCCTAGGGCTACATGAAGACGAAACAAACCACAGAGACAAAACTGAGAACTCCTTTATTTTGTCAAGTTTCAAAGAGCTACTACAAACCATGTTGGGTTTAGAGTTCCAAATTCATCTAACTCTATAGAAGAGAACACAGTGAAACCTTAATATAAAAAGTGCTACTGTAGACGAACGCTTCAACCTTGAAGAACAAAATTTGGTGAGCCATGTGGGATTTGTGTACTGATCATTACCACCAAGTATCATCAAGATTGGGTGAAAAAATATTTGCTGGTATTTCGGAAACTCGTAATTTCTTGGAAGATTGGCAACCCCTTTCAATGAAAGTGCTTTTCCACAGTCTCTGCTTAGGGCTACTTGAAGAGGAAGCAAACCATAGAAACTTCTCAGAGAACTACTTTATTTTGTCAAGTTTCAAAGAACTACTACAAACCATGTTGGATTTAGAGTTCCAAAGTCATCTATCTATATAGGAGAGGACAGAGGGAAACCTAAATATAAAAACTGCTACTGTAGACGAATGCTTAAACTTAGAAGAACAAAATTTGGTGAGCCAAGTGGGATTTGTGTACTGATCATTACCAGCATGTACCATTAAGATTGGGTGAAAAAATATTTGCTGGTATTTCGGAAACCCGTAATTTCTTGGAAGCTTGGCAACCCTTTTCTTGAAAGTGCTTTTCCACAGTCTCTGCTTAGGGCTACTTGAAGAGGAAACAAACCATAGAGACAAAACTGTGAACTACTTTTTTTTGTCAAGTTTCAAAGAGCGACTGCAAACCATGTTGGATTTAGTGTTCCAATTTCATCTATCTATATAGGAGAGAACAGAGGGAAACCTAAATATAAAAACGACTAATGTAGACGAACGCTTCAACCTAGAAGAACAAAATTTGGTGAGCCAAGTGGGATTTGTGTTCTGATCATTACCACCAAGTATCATCAAGATTGGGTGAAAAAATATTTGCTGGTATTTCGGAAACTCGTTATTTCTTAGAAGCTTGGCAACCCCTCTCAATGAAAGTGCTTTTCCACAGTCTGTGCCTAGAGCTACTTGAAGAGGAAACAAACCATAGAGACAAAACTGAGAACTCCTTTATTTTGTCAAGTTTCAAAGAGCTACTACAATCTATGTTGGATTTAGAGTTCCAAATTGATCTATCTATATAGAAGAGAACAGAGGGAAACCTAAAAATAAAAACTGCTACTGTAAACAAACGCTTCAATCTAGAAGAACAAAATTTGGTGAGCCAAGTGGGATTTGTTTACCGATCATTACCAACATGTATCATTAAGATTGGGTTAAAAAACATTTGCTGGCATTTCGGAAACTCGTAATTTCTTGGAAGCTTGGCAACCCCTTTGAATGAAAGTGCTTTTCCTCAGTCTCTGCTTAGGGCTACTTGAAGAGGAAACAAATCTTTGAGACAAAACTGTGAACTACATTTTTATGTCAAGTTTCAGAGATCTACTACAAACCATGTTGGATTTAGAGTTCCAAATTCATCTATCTATATAAGAGAGAAGAGAGTGAAACCTACATATAAAACTGCTACCGTAGACGAACGCTTTAACCTAGAAGAACACAATTTGGTGAGCCAAGTGGGATTTGTGTACTGATCATTACCACCACGTATTATTAAGATTGGGTAAAAAAATATTTACTGGTATATCGGAAACTCGTTGTTTCTTAGAGCTTGGCAACCCCTCTCCATGAAAGTGCTTTTCCACAGTCTGTGCCTAGGGCTACTTTAAGAGGAAACAAACCATAGAGAAAAAACTGAGAACTCCTTTATTTTGTCAAGTTTCAAAGAGCTACTACAAACCATGTTGAATTTAGAGTTCCAAATTCATCTATCTATATAGGAGAGAACAGAGTGAAACCTAAAAATAAAAATTGCAACTGTAAACGAACGCTTCAACAGAGAAGAATAAAATTTGGTGAGCCAAGTGAGATTTGTGTACTGATCATTACCACCACGTATCATCCAGATTGGGTGAAAAAATATTTGCTGGTATTTCGGAAACTCGTAATTTCTTGGAAGCTTGGCAACCCCTTTCAATGAAAGTGCTTTTCCACAGTCTCTGCTTAGGGCTGGTGAAGAGGAAATAAACCATAGAGACAAAACTGAGAACTACTACTTTTTGTCAAGTTTCAAAGAGCTACTACAAACCATGTTGGATTTAGAGTTCCAAATTCATTTATCTATATAGGAGAGAACAGAGGGAAACCTAAAAATATAAACTGCTACTTTAAATGAACGCTTCAACCTAAAAGAACAAAAATTTGTGAGCCATGTGGGATTTGAGTACTTGTCATTACCATCACGTATCATCAAGATTGGGTGAAAAAATATTTGCTGGTATTTCGGAAACTCGTAATTTCTTCGAAGCTTGGCAACCCCTTTCAATGAAAGTGCTTTTCCACAGTCTCTGCTTAGGGCTACTTGAAGAGGAAACAAATTATAGAGACAAAACTAAGAACTCCTTTATTTTGTCAAGTTTCAAAGAGCTACTACAAACCATGTTGGATTTAGAGTTCCAAATTCATCTAACTATATAGAGGAGAACAGAGTGAAACCTAAATATAAAAACTGCTACTCTAGAGGAACGACTCAACCTTGAAGAACAAAATTTGGTGAGCCAAGTGGGATTGGTGTACTGATCATTACCCCCAAGTATCATCAATTTGGTTGAAAAAATATTTGTTGGTATTTCGGAAACTTGTTATTTCTTATAAGCTTGGCAACCCCTCTCAATGAAAGTGCTTTTCCACAGTCTGTGCCTCGGGCTACATGAAGAGGAAACAAACCACAGAGACAAAACTGAGAACTCTTTTATTTTGTCAAGATTCAAAGAGCTACTACAAACCATGTTGGATTTAGAGTTCCAAATTCATCTATCTATATAAGAGAGAAGAGATTGAAACCTACATATAAAACTGCTACCGTAGAGGAACGCTTTAACCTAGAAGAACACAATTTGGTGAGCCAAGTGGGATTTGTGTACTGATCATTACCACCACGTATCATCCAGATTGGGTGAAAAAATATTTGCTGGTATTTCGGAAACTCGTAATTTCTTGGAAGCTTGGCAACCCCTTTCAATGAAAGTGCTTTTCCACAGTCTCTGCTTAGGGCTACTTGAAGAGGAAATAAACCATAGAGACAAAACTGAGAACTACTTTATTTTGTCAAGTTTCAAAGAGCGAATACAAACCATGTTGGATTTAGAGTTCCAAATACATCTATCTATATAGGAGAGAACAGAGGGAAACCTAAATATTAAAATGACTAATGTAGATGAACGCTTGAACTTAGAAGAACAAAATTTGGTGAGCCAAGTGGGAATGGTGAACTGATCATTACCACCAAGTATCATCAAGATTGGTTGAAAAAATATTTGCTGGTATTTCGGAAACTCGTAATTTCTTGGAAGCTTGGCAACCCCTTTCAATGAAAGTGCTTTTCCACAGTCTCTGCTTAGGGCTACTTGAAGAGGAAACAATCCATAGAGACAAAACAGAGAACTACTTTAGTTTGTCAAGTTTCAAAGAACTACTACAAACCATGTTGGATTTAGTGTTCCAAATTCATCTATCTATATAGGAGAGAACAGAGTGAAACCTAAATATAAAAACTGCTACAGTAGACAAACGCTTAAAACTACAAGAACAAAATTTGGTGAGTCAAGTGGGATTTGTGTACTGATCATTACCAACATGTACCATTAAGACTGGGTGAAAAAATATTTGCTGGTATTTCGGAAACTCGTAATTTCTTGGAAGCTTGGCAACCCTTTTCAATGAAAGTGCTTTTCCACAGTCTCTGCTTAGGGCTACTTGAAGATGAAACAAATCATAGAGAAAAACGGAGAACTACTACTTTTTGTCAAGTTTCAAAGAGCTACTACAAACCATGTTGGATTTAGAGTTCCAAATTCATCTATTTATATAGGAGAGAACAGAGGGAAACCTAAAAATAAAAACTGCTACTTTAAACCAACGCTTCAACCTAGAACAACAAAATTTTGTGAGCCATGTTGGATTTGTGTACTGATCATTACCAACAAGTATCATCAAGATTGGGTGAAAATATATTTGCTGGTATTTCCGAAACACGTAATTTCTTGGAAGCTTGGCAACTCCTCTCAATGAAAGTGCTTTTCCACAGTCTGTGCCTAGGGCTACTTTAAGAGGAAACAAACCATAGAGACAAAACTGAGAACTCCTTTATTTTGTCAAGTTTCAAAGAGCTACTACAAACCATGTTGGATTTAGAGTCCAAATTCATCTATCTATATAGGAGAGAACAGAGGGAAACCTAAATATAAAATCGACTAATGTAGACAAACGCTTCAACCTAGAAGAACAAAATTTGGTGAGCCAAGTGGGATTTGTGTACTGATCATTACCACAAAGTATCATCAAGCTTGGGTGAAAAAATATTTGCTGGTATTTCGGAAAGTCGTTATTTCTTAGAAGCTTGGCAAACCCTCTCAATGAAGGTGCTTTTCCACAGTCTGGGCCTAGAGCTACTTGAAGAGGAAACAAACCATAGAGACAAAACTGAGAACTCCTTTATTTTGTCAAGTTTCAAAGAGCTACTACAAACTATGTTGGATTTAGAGTTCCAAATTCATCTATATATAGAAGAAACAGAGGGAAACCTAAAAATATAAACTGCTACTGTAAACGAACGCTTCAACCTAGAAGTACAAAATTTGGTGAGCCAAGTGGGATTTGTGTACTGATCATTTCCACCAAGTATCATCAAGATTGGGTGAAAAAATATTTGCTGGTATTTCGGAAACTTGTTATTTCTTAGATGTTTGGCAACCCCTCTCAATGAAAATGCTTTTCCACAGTCTGTGCCTAGGGCTACTTGAAGAGGAAACAAATCATAGAGGCAAAACTGAGAACTCCTTTATTTTGTCAAGTTTCAAAGAGCTACTACAAACCATGTTGGATTTAGATTCCCAAATTCATCTATCTATATAGGAGAGAACAGAGGGAAACCTAAAAAATATAAACTGCTACCGTAGACGAACGCTTCAACATAGAAAACAAAATTTGGTGAGCCAAGTGGGATTTGTGTACTGATCATTATCACCAAGTATCATCAAGATTGGGTGAAAAAATATTTGCTGGTATTTTGGAAACTCGTTATTTCTTAGAAGCTTGGCAACCACTCTCAATGAAAGTGCTTTTCCACAGTCTGTGCCTAGGGCTACATGAAGACGAAACAAACCACAGAGACAAAACTGAGAACTCCTTTATTTTGTCAAGTTTCAAAGAGCTACTACAAACCATGTTGGGTTTAGAGTTCCAAATTCATCTAACTCTATAGAAGAGAACACAGTGAAACCTTAATATAAAAAGTGCTACTGTAGACGAACGCTTCAACCTTGAAGAACAAAATTTGGTGAGCCATGTGGGATTTGTGTACTGATCATTACCACCAAGTATCATCAAGATTGGGTGAAAAAATATTTGCTGGTATTTCGGAAACTCGTAATTTCTTGGAAGATTGGCAACCCCTTTCAATGAAAGTGCTTTTCCACAGTCTCTGCTTAGGGCTACTTGAAGAGGAAGCAAACCATAGAAACTTCTCAGAGAACTACTTTATTTTGTCAAGTTTCAAAGAACTACTACAAACCATGTTGGATTTAGAGTTCCAAATCCATCTATCTATATAGGAGAGAACAGAGGGAAACCTAAAAATAGAAACTGCTACTGTAAACGAACGCTTCAACCTAGAAGAACACAATTTGGTGAGCCAAGTGGGATTTGTGTACTGATCATTACCACCACGTAGTATTAAGATTGGGTAAAAAAATATTTGCTGGTATTTCGGAAACTCGTAATTTCTTGGAAGCTTGGCAAACCCTTTCAATGAAAGTGGTTTTTCACAGTCTCTGCTTAGGGCTACTTGAGGAGGAATCAAACCATAGAGACAAAACAGAGAACTCCGGTATTTTGTCGAGTTTCAAAGAACTACTACAAAGCATGTTGGATTTAGAGTTCCAAATTCATCTATCTATATAGTAGAAGAACAGAGTGCACCTAAATATAAAAACTGCTACTCTAGACGTACTCTTACACCTAGAAGAACAAAATTTGGTGAGCCAAGTGGGATTTGTGTACTGATCATTACCACCAAGTATCATCAAGATTGGGTGAAAAAATACTTGCTGGTATTTCGGAAACTCATAATTTCTTGGAAGCTTGGCAACCCCTTTCAGTGAAAGTGCTTTTCCACAGTCTGTGCTTAGGCCTACTTGAAGAGGAAACAAACCATAGAGACGAAACTTAAAACTCCTTTATTTTGTCAAGTTTCTAAGAGCTACTACAAACCATGTTGGATTTAGAGTTCCAAATTCATCTATCTATATAAGAGAGAACAGAGTGAAACCTACATATAGAAACTGCTACCGTAGATGAACGCTTCAACCTAGAAGAACACCATTTGGTGAGCCAAGTGGGATTTGTGTACTGATCATTACCACCACGTATTATTAAGATTGGGTAAATAATATTTGCTGGTATTTCGGAAACTCGTTATTTCTTAGAAGCTTGGCAACCCCTCTCAATGAAAGTGCTTTTCCACAGTCTGTGCTTAGGGCTACTTGAAGGGGAAACAAATCATAGAGTCAAATCTGAGAACTCCTTTATTTTGTCAAGTTTCAAAGAGCTACTACAAACCATGTTGGATTTCGAGTTCCAAATTCATCTATCTATATAGGAGAGAACAAAGTGAAACCTAAAAATAAAAACTGCTACTGTAGAAGAACGCCTCAACCTAGAAGAACAAAATTTGGTGAGCCAAGTGGGATTTGTGTACTTGTCATTACCACCAAGTATCACCCAGATTGGGTGAAAAAATATATGCTGGTATTTCGGAAAATCGTAATTTCTTGGAAGATTGGCCACCCCATTCAATGAAAGTGCTTTTCCACAGTCTCTGCTTAGGGCTACCTGAAGAGGAAACAAATCATAGAGACAAAACTGAGAATTCCTTTATTTTGTCAAGTTTCAAAGAGCTACTACAAACCATGTTGGATTTAGAGTTCCAAATTCATCTATCTATATAGGAGAGAACAGAGGGAAACCTAAAAATAAAAACTGCTACTGTAAATGAACGCTTCAATCTAGAAGAACAAAATATGGTGAGCCAAGTGGGATTTGTGTACTGATCATTTCCACCAAGTATCATCAAGATTGGGTGAAAAAATATTTGCTGGTATTTCGGAAACTTGTTATTTCTTAGAAGTTTGGCAACCCCTCTCAATGAATGTGATTTTCCACAGTCTGTGCCTAGGGCTACTTGAAGAGGAAACAAATCATAGAGGCAAAACTGAGAACTCCTTTATTTTGTCAAGTTTCATAGAGCTACTACAAACCTTGTTGGATTTAGAATTCCAAATTCATCTATTTATATAAAAGAGAAAAGAGTGAAACCTAATTCCAAAACTGCTACTGTAGACGAACGCTTAAACCTAGAAGAACAAAATTTGGTGAGCCAAGTGGGATTTGTGTACTGATCATTACCACCACGTATCCTCAAGATTGGGTGAAAAAATATTTGCTGCTATTTCGGAAACTCATAATTTCTTGGAAGCTTGGCAACCCCTTTCAATGAAAGTGCTTTTCCACTGTCTCTGCTTAGGGCTACTTGAAGAGGAAACAAACCATAGAGACAAAACTGAGAATTCCTTTATTTTGTCAAGTTTCAAAGAGCTACAACAAACCATGTTGGATTTAGAGTTCCAAATTCATCTATCTGTATAGGAGAGAACAGAGGGAAACCTAAAAAATATAAACTGCTACTGTAGACGAACGCTTCAACCTAGAAGAACAAAATTTGGTGAGTCAAGTGGGATTTGTGTACTGATCATTACCACCAAGTATCATCAAGATTGGGTGAAAAAATATTTGCTGGTATTTCTGAAACTCGTAATATCTTGGAAACTTGGCAACCCCTTTCAATGAAAGTGCTTTTCCACAGCCTCTGCTTAGGGCTACTTGAAGAGGAAACAAACCATAGAGACAAAAGGGAGAACTCCTTTATTTTGTCAAGTTTCAAAGAGCTACTACAAACCATGTTGGATTTAGAGTTCCAAATTCATCTATCTACATAGGAGAGAACAGAGTGAAACCTAAACAAAAAAACTGCTGCTGTAGACGAACGCTTCAACCTAGAGGAACAAAATTTGTTGAGCCAAGTGGTATTTGTGTACTTGTCATTACCACAAAGTATCATCAAGATTGGGTGAAAAAATATTTGCTGGTATTTCGGAAACTCGTAACTTCTTGGAAGCTTGGCAACCCCTTTCAATGAAAGTACTTTTTCACAGTCTCTGCTTAGGGCAACTTGAAGAAAAAACAAACCATAGAGACAAAACAGAGAACTACTTTATTTTGTCAAGTTTCAAAGAGCGACTAGAAACCATGTTTGATTTAGAGTTCCAAATTCATCTATCTATATAGGAGAGAACAGAGGGAAACCTAAATATAAAAACTGCTACTGTAGACGAACGCTTCCACCTAGAAGAACAGAATTTGGTGAGCCAAGGGGGATTTGTGTCCTGATCATTACCACCAAGTATCAACAAGATTGGGTAAAAAAATATTTGCTGGTATTTCGGACACTAGTTATTTCTTAGAAGCTTAGCAAACCCTCTCAATGAAAGTGCTTTTCCACAGTCTGTGCCTAGGGCTACTTGAAGAGGAAACAAACTATAGAGACAAAACTGAGAACTACTTTATTTTGTCAAGTTTCAAAGAGCTACTACTAACCATGTTGGATTTAGAGTTCCAAATTCATCTATCTATATAGGAGAGAACAAGGGAAACCTAAAAATAAAAACTACTACTATAAACGAACGCTTCATACTAGAGGAAGAAAATTTGGTGAGCCAAGTGGGATTTTTGTACCGATCATTAGCACCAAGTATCATCCAGATTGGGTGAAAAAATATTTGCTGGTATTTCGGAAACTCGTAATTTCTTGGAAGCTTGGCAACCCCTCTCAATGAAAGTGCTGTTCAACAGTCTCTGCTTAGGGCTACTTGAAGAGGAAACAAACCATAGAGACAAAGTGAGAACTCCTTTATTTTGTCAAGTTTCAAAGAGCTACTACAAACCATGTTGGATTTAGAGTTCCAAATTCATCTATCTATATAGGAGAGAACAAAGGGAAACCTAAAAATAAAAACTGCTACTGTAAACGAACGCTTCAACCTAGAAGTACAAAATTTGGTGAGCCAAGTGGGATTTGTGTACCGATCATTACCACCACGTATCAACAAGATTGGGTGAAAAATTATTTGCTGGTATTTCGGAAACTTGTAATTTCTTGGAAGCTTGGCAACCCCTTTAAATAAAGTGCTTTTACACAGTCTCTGCTTAGGGCTACTTGAACAGGAAACAAATCAGAGAGACAAAACTGAGAATTCCTTTATTTTGTCAAGTTTCAAAGAGCTACTACAAACCATGTTGGATTTAGAGTTGCAAATTCATTTATCTATATAGGATAGAACAGATGGAAACCTAAAAAATATAAACTGCTACTGTAGACGAACGCTTCAACCTAGAAAAACAAAATTTGGTGAGTCAAGTGGGATTTGTGTACCGATAATTACCTCCAAGTATCATCAAGATTGGGTGAAAAAATATTTGCTGGTATTTCGGAAACTCGTAATTTCTTGGAAGCTTGGCAACCCCTTTCAATGAAGTGCTTTTCCACAGTCTCTGCTTAGGGCTCCTTGAAGAGGAAACAAACCATAGAGACAAAACTGAGAACTACTTTTTTTTTGTCAAGTTTCAAAGAGCGACTACAAACCATATTTGATTTAGAGTTCCAAATTCATCTATCTATATAGGAGAGAACAGAGGGAAACCTAAATATAAATCTGCTACTGTAGACGAACGCTTCCACCTAGAAGAACAGAATTTGGTGAGCCAAGTGGGATTTGTGTCCTGATCATTACCACCAAGTATCATCAAGATTGGGTAAAAAAATATTTGCTGGTATTTCGGAAACTAGTTATTTCTTAGAAGCTTAGCAAACCCTCTCAATGAAAGTGCTTTTCCACTGTCTCTGCTTAGGGCTACTTGAAGAGGAAACAAATCATAGAGACAAAACTGAACACTCCTTTATTTTGTCAATTTTCAAAGAGCTACTACAAATCATGTTGGATTTAGAGTTCCAAATTCATCTATCTATATAAGAGAGAACAGAGTGTAACCTAAATATAAAAACTGCTACTGTAGACGAACACTTCAACCTAAAAGAATAAAATGTGGTGAGCCAAGTGGGAATTGTGTACTGATCATTTCCACCAAGTATAATCAAGATTGGTTGAAAAAATATTTGCTGGTATTTCAGAAACTGGTTATTTCTTAGAAGCTTGGCAACCCCTCTCAATGAAAGTGCTTTTCCACAGTATGTGCCAAGGGCTACTTCAAGAGGAAAAAAACCATAGAGACAAAACTGAGAAAACCTTTATTTTCTCAAGCTTCAAAGAGCTACCTCAAACCATGTTGGATTTAGTGTTCCAAATTCATCTATTTGTATAGGAGAGAACAGAGTGAAACCTAAATATAAAAACTGCTACTGTAGACGAACGCTTAAACGTAGAAGAACAAAATTTGGTTAGCCAAGTGGGATTTGTGTACTGATCATTACCACCAAGTATCATCAAGTTTGGGTGAAAAAATATTTGCTGGTATTTCGGAAACTCATAATTTCTTGGAAGCTTGGCCAACCCTTTCAATGAAAGTGGTTTTTCACAGTCTCTGCTTAGGGCTACTTGAAGAGGAATCAAACCATAGAGACAAAACAGAGAACTCCGGTATTTTGTCGAGTTTCAAAGAACTACTACAAAGCATGTTGGATTTAGAGTTCCAAATTCATCTATCTATATAGTAGAGAGCAGAGTGCACCTAAATATAAAAACTGCTACTCTAGACGTACGCTTACACCTAGAAGAACAAAATTTGGTGAGCCATGTGGGATTTGTGTACTGATCATTACCACCAAGTATCATCAAATTTGGGTGAAAAAATACTTGCTGGTATTTCGGAAACTCATAATTTCTTGGAAGCTTGGCAACCCCTTTCAATGAAAATGCTTTTCCACAGTCTGTGCTTAGGCCTACTTGAAGAGGAAACAAACCATAGAGACGAAACTTAAAACTCCTTTATTTTGTCAAGTTTCAAAGAGCTACTACAAACCATGTTGGATTTAGAGTTCCAAATTCATCTATCTATATAAGAGAGAACACAGTGAAACCTACATATAAAAACTGCTACCGTAGATGAACGCTTCAACCTAGAAGAACACAATTTGGTGAGCCAAGTGGGATTTGTGTACTGATCATTACCACCACGTATTATTAAGACTGGGTAAATAATATTTGCTGGTATTTCGGAAACTCGTTATTTCTTAGAAGCTTGGCAACCCCTCTCAATGAAAGTGCTTTTCCACAATCTGTGCTTAGGGCTACTTGAAGGAAAAACAAATCATAGAGTCAAAACTGAGAACTCCTTTATTTTGTCAAGTTTCAAAGAGCTACTACAAACCATGTTGGATTTCGAGTTCCAAATTCATCTATCTATATAGGAGAGAACAAAGTGAAACCTAAAAATAAAAACTGCTACTGTAAAAGAACGCCTCAACCTAGAAGAACAAAATTTGGTGAGCCAAGTGGGATTTGTGTACTTGTCATTACCACCACGTATCACCCAGATTGGGTGAAAAAATATATGCTGGTATTTCGGAAACTCGTAATTTCTTGGAAGATTGGCCACCCCATTCAATGAAAGTGCTTTTCCGCAGTCTCTTCTTAGGGCTACCTGAAGAGGAAACAAATCATAGAGACAAAACTGAGAATTCCTTTATTTTGTCAAGTTTCAAAGAGCTACTACAAACCATGTTGGATTTAGAGTTCCAAATTCATCTATGTATATAGGAGAGAACAGAGGGAAACCTAAAAATAAAAACTGCTACTGTAAATGAACGCTTCAATCTAGAAGAACAAAATATGGTGAGCCAAGTGGGATTTGTGTACTGATCATTTCCACCAAGTATCATCAAGATTGGGTGAAAAAATATTTGCTGGTATTTCGGATACTCGTTATTTCTTAGAAGCTTGGCAACCCCTCTCAATGAAAGTGATTTTCCACAGTCTGTGCCTAGGGCTACTTGAAGAGGAAACAAATCATAGAGGGAAAACTGAGAACTCCTTTATTTTGTCAAGTTTCATAGAGCTACTACAAACCTTGTTGGATTTAGAATTCCAAATTCATCTATTTATATAAAAGAGAAAAGAGTGAAACCTAATTCCAAAACTGCTACTGTAGACGAACGCTTAAAACTAGAAGAACAAAATTTGGTGAGCCAAGTGGGATTTGTGTACTGATCATTACCACCACGTATCCTCAAGATTGGGTGAAAAAATATTTGCTGCTATTTCGGAAACTCGTAATTTCTTGGAAGCTTGGCAACCCCTTTCAATGAAAGTGCTTTTCCACAGTCTCTGCTTAGGGCTACTTGAAGAGGAAACAAACCATAGAGACAAAACTGAGAATTCCTTTATTTTGTCAAGTTTCAAAGAGCTACTACAAACCATGTTCGATTTAGAGTTCCAAATTCATCTATCTGTATAGGAGAGAACAGAGGGAAACCTAAAAAATATAAACTGCTACTGTAGACGAACGCTTCAACCTAGAAGAACAAAATTTGGTGAGTCAAGTGGGATTTGTGCACTGATCATTACCACCAAGTATCATCAAGATTGGGTGAAAAAATATTTGCTGGTATTTCGGAAACTCGTAACTTCTTGGAAGCTTGGCAACCCCTTTCAATGAAAGTACTTTTTCACAGTCTCTGCTTAGGGCAACATGAAGAAAAAACAAACCATAGAGACAAAACAGAGAACTACTTTATTTTGTCAAGTTTCAAAGAGTGACTAGAAACCATGTTTGATTTAGAGTTCCAAATTCGTCTATCTATATAGGAGAGAACAGAGGGAAACCTAAATATAAAAACTGCTACTGTAGACGAACACTTCCACCTAGAAGAACAGAATTTGGTGAGCCAAGTGGGATTTGTGTCCTGATCATTACCACCAAGTATCAACAAGATTGGGTAAAAAATATTTGCTGGTATTTCGGACACTAGTTATTTCTTAGAAGCTTAGCAAACCCTCTCAATGAAAGTGATTTTCCACAGTCTGTGCCTAGGGCTACTTGAAGAGGAAACAAACTATAGAGACAAAACTGAGAACTACTTTATTTTGTCAAGTTTCAAAGAGCTACTACTAACCATGTTGGATTTAGTGTTCCAAATTCCTGTATCTATATAGGAGAGAACAAGGGAAACCTAAAAATAAAAACTGCTACTGTAAACGAACGCTTCAAACTAGAGGAAGAAAATTTGGTGAGCCAAGTTGGATTTTTGTACCGAACATTAGCACCAAGTATCATCCAGATTGGGTGAAAAAATATTTGCTGGTATTTCGGAAACTCGTAATTTCTTGGAAGCTTGGCAACCCCTCTCAATGAAAGTGCTGTTCAACAGTCTCTGCTTAGGGCTACTTAAAGCGGAAACAAACCATAGAGACAAAGTGAGAACTCCTTTATTTTGTCAAGTTTCAAAGAGCTACTACAAACCATGTTGGATGTAGAGTTCCAAATTCATCTATCTATATAGGAGAGAACAGAGGAAAACCTAAAAATATAAACTGTTACTGTAAAAGAACGCTGCAACCTAGAAGAACAAAATTTGGTTAGCCAAGTGGAATATGTGTACTTGTCATTACCACCACGTATCATCCAGATTGGGTGAAAAAATATTTGCTGGTATTTCAGAAACTCATAATTTCTTGGAAGCTTGGCAACCCCTTTCAATGAAATTTCTTTTCCACAGTCTCTGCTTAGGGCTACTTGAAGAGGAAACAAAACATAGAGAGAAAACTGAGAACTACTTTATTTTGTCAAGTTTCAAAGAACCACTAAAAACCATGTTGGATTTAGAGTTCCAAATTCATCTATCAACATAGGAGAGAACAGAGGGAAACCTAAAAATAAAAACTGCTACTGTAAACGAACGCTTCAACCTAGAAGAACAAAATTTGGTGAGTCAAGTGGGATTTGTGTACTGATCATTACCACCAAGTATCATCAAGATTGGGTGAAAAAATATTTGCTGGCATTTCGGAAACTCGTTGTTTCTAGGAAGCTTGTCAACCCCTTTCAATGAAAGTGCTTTTCCACAGTCTCTACTTAGGGCTACTTGAAGAAGAACAAACTATAGAGACAAAACTGAGAACTACTTTTTTTTTTGTCAAGTATCAAAGAGCGACTACAAACCATGTTGGATTTAGAGTTCCAAATTCATCTATCTATATAGGAGAGAACAGAGGGAAACCTAAATATATAAACGACTACTGTAGATGAACGCTTCAACCTAGAAGACCAAAATTTAATGAGCCAAGTGGGATTTGTGTAATGATCATTATCACCAAGTATCATCAAGATTGGGTGAAAAAATATTTGCTGGTATTTCGGAGACTCGTAATTTCTTGGAAGGTTGGCAACCCCTTTCAATGAAAGTGCTTTTCCACAGACTCTGCTTAGGGCTACTTGAAGAGGAAACAAATCATAGAGAAAAAACTGAGAATTCCTTTATTTTTTCAAGTTTCAAAGGGCTACTACAAACCATGATGGATTTAGAGTTCCAAATTCATCTATCTATATAGGCGAGAACAGAGGGAAACCTAAAAATACAAACAGCTCCTGTAAACAAACGCTTCAACCTAGAAGAACAAAATTTGGTGAGTCACGTGGGATTTGTCTATAGATCATTACCACTAAGTATCATCAAGATTGGGTGAAAAAATATTTGCTGGTATTTCGGAAACTCGTTGTTTCTTGGATGCTTGGCAACCCGTTTCAATGAAAGTGCTTTTCCACAGTCTCTGCTTAGGGCTACTTGAAGAAAAAACAAAGCATAGAGTCAAAACTGAGAACTACTTTTTTTTTCTCAGGTTTCAAAGAGCGACTAGAAACCATGTTGGATTTAGAGTCCCAAATTCATCTATCTATATAGGAGAGAACAGAGGGAAACCTAAATATAAAAACTACTACTGTAAATGAACGCTTCTACGTAGAAGAAGAAAATTTCGTGAGACAAGTGGGATTTGTGTACCGATCATTACCACCACGTATCATCAAGATTGAGTGAAAGAATATTTGCTGGTATTTCGAGACTCGTAATTTCTTGGAAGGTTGGCAACCCCTTTCAATGAAAGTGCTATTCCACAGACTCTGCTTAGGGCTACTTGAAGAGGAAACAAATCATAGAGACAAAACTGAGAATTCCTTTATTTTGTCAAGTTTCAAAGAGCTACTACAAACCATGTTGGATTTAGAGTTCCAAATTCATCTATCTATATAGGAGAGAACAGAGGGAAACCTAAAAATATAAACAGTTCCTGTAAACAAACGCTTCAACCTAGAAGAAAAAAATTTGGTGAGTCAAGTGGGATTTGTGTATCGATCATTACCACTAAGTATCATCAAGATTGGGTGAAAAAATATTTGCTGGTATTTCGGAAACTCGTTGTTTCTTGGAAGCTTGGCAACCCCTTTCAATGAAAGTGCTTTTCCACAGTCTCTGCTTAGGGCTACTTGAAGAAAAAACAATGCATTGAGTCAAAAATGAGAACTACTTTTTTTTTGGTCAAATTTCAAATAGCGACTAGAAACCATGTTGGATTTAGAGTTCCAAATTCATCTATCTATATAGGAGAGAACAGAGGGAAACCTAAATATAAAAACGACTACTGTAGACGAACGCTTCAACCTAGAAGAAGAAAATTTGGTGAGCCAAGTGGGATTTGTGTACTGATCATTACCACCAAGTATCATCAAGATTGGGTGAAAAAATATTTGCTGGTATTTTGGAAACTCGTTATTTCTTAGAAGCTTGGAAACCCCTCTCAATGAAAATGCTTTTCCACAGTCTGTGCCTAGGGCTACTTGAAAAGAAACAAACCATAGAGACAAAACTGAGAACTCCTTTATTTTGTCAAGTTTCAAAGAGCTACTAGAAACCATGTTGGCTTTAGAGTTCCAAATTCATCTATCTATATAAGAAAGAACAGAGTAGAACCTAAAACTAAAAACTGCTACTGTAAACGAACGCTTCAACCTAGAAGAACAAAATTTGGTGAGCCAAGTGGGATTTGTGTACCGATCATTACCATCAGGTATCATCAGGATTGGGTGAAAAAATATTTGCTGGTATTTCGGAAACTGGTAATTTCTTGGAAGCTTGGCAACCCCTTTCAATGAAAGTGCTGTTCCACAGTCTCTGCTTAGGACTACTTTAAGAGGAAACAAACCATAGAGACAAATCTGAGAATTCCTTTATTTTGTCAAGTTTCAAAGAGCTACTACAAACCATGTTGGATTTAGAGTTCCAAATTCATCTATCTATATAGGAGAGAATAGAGGGAAACCTAAAAATATAAACAGCTGCTGTAAACGAACGCTTCAACCTAGAAGAACAAAATTTGGTGAGTCAAATGGGCTTTGTGTACCGATCATTACCACCAAGTATCATCAAGATTGGGTGAAAAAATATTTGCTGGCATTTCGGAAACTCGTTTTTTCTAGGAAGCTTGTCAACCCCTTTCAATGAAAGTGCTTTTCCAGAGTCTCTACTTAGGGCTACTAGAAGAAGAAACAAACTATAGAGACAAAACTGAGAACTACTTTTTTTTTGTCAAGTATCAAAGAGCGACTACAAACCATGTTGGATTTAGAGTTCCAAATTCATCTATCTATATAGGAGAGAACAGAGGGAAACCTAAATATATAAACGACTACTGTAGACGAACCCTTCAACCTAGAAGACCAAAATTTGATGAGCCAAGTGGGATTTGTGTAATGATCATTATCACCAAGTATCATCAAGATTGGGTGAAAAAATATTTGCTGGTATTTCGGAAACTCATTATTTCTTAGAAGCTTGGCAACCCCTGTCAATGAAAGTGCTTTTCCACAGTCTGTGCCTAGGGATACTTGAAGAGGAAACAAACCATAGAGACAATAGTGAGAACTCCTTTATTTTGACAAGTTTCAAAGAGCTACTACAAACCATGTTGGATTTAGAGTTCCAAATTCATCTATCTATATAGGAGAGAACAGAGGGAAACCTCAAATTAAAAACTACTACTGTAAACGAACGCTTCTACCTAGAAGAAGAAAATTTGGTGAACCAAGTGGGATTTGTGTACCGATCATTACCACCACGTATAATCAAGATTGAGTGAAAAAATATTTACCGGTATTTCGAGACTCGTAATTTCTTGGAAGGTTGGCAACCCATTTCAATGAAAGTGCTTTTCCAAAGACTCTGCTTAGGGCTACGTGAAGAGGAAACAAATCATAGAGAAAAAACTGAGAATTCCTTTATTTTTTCAAGTTTCAAAGGGCTACTACAAACCATGTTGGATTTAGAGTTCCAAATTCATCTATCTATATAGGAGAGAACAGAGGGAAACCTAAAAATACAAACAGCTCCTGTAAACAAACGCTTCAACCTAGAAGAACAAAATATGGTGAGTCACGTGGAATTTGTGTATCGATCATTACCACTAACTATCATCAAGATTGGGTGAAAAAATATTTGCTGGTATTTCGGAAACTCGTTGTTTCTTGGATGCTTGGCAACCCGTTTCAATGTAAGTGGTTTTCCACAGTCTCTGCTTAGGGCTACTTGAAGAAAAAACAAAGCATAGAGTCAAAACTGAGAACTACTTTTTTTTTTGTCAGGTTTCAAAGAGCGACTAGAAACCATGTTGGATTTAGAGTTCCAAATTCCTCTATCTATAGAGCAGAGAACAGAGGGAAACCTAAATATAAAAACTACTACACTAAACGAACGCTTCTACCTAGAAGAAGAAAATTTGGTGAGCCAAGTGGGATTTATGTACCGATCATTACCACCAGGTATCATCAAGATTGAGTGAAAAAATATTTGCTGGTATTTCGAGACTCGTAATTTCTTGGAAGGTTGGCAACCCCTTTCAATGAAAGTGCTTTTCCACAGACTCTGCTTAGGGCTACTTGAAGAGGATACAATTCATAGAGACAAAACTGAGAATTCCTTTATTTTGTCAAGTTTCAAAGAGCTACTACAAACCATGTTGGATTTAGAGTTCCCAATTCATCTATCTATATAAGAGAGAACACAGGGAAACCTAAAAATATAAACAGCTCCTGTAAACAAACGCTTCAACCTAGAAGAACAAAATTTGGTGAGTCAAGTGGGATTTGTGTATCGATCATTACCACCAAGTATCATCAAGATTGGGTGAAAAAATATTTGCTGGTATTTTGGAAACTCGTTATTTCTTAGAAGCTTGGAAACCCCTCTCAATAAAAATGCTTTTCCACAGTCTGTGCCTAGGGCTACTTGAAAAGAAACAAACCATAGAGACAAAACTGAGAACTCCTTTATTTTGTCAAGTTTCAAAGAGCTACTAGAAACCATGTTGGCTTTAGCTTTCCAAATTCAACTATCTATATAAGAAAGAACAGAGTAGAACCTAAAACTAAAAACTGCTACTGTAAACGAACGCTTCAACCTAGAAGAACAAAATTTGGTGAGCCAAGTGGGATTTGTGTACCGATCATTACCATCAGGTATCATCAAGATTGGGTGAAAAAATATTTGCTGGTATTTCGGAAACAGGTAATTTCTTGGAAGCTTGGCAACCCCTTTCAATGAAAGTGCTGTTCCACAGTCTCTGCTTAGGGCTACTTTAAGAGGAAACAAACCGTAGAGACAAATCTGAGAATTCCTTTATTTTGTCAAGTTTCAAAGAGCTACTACAAACCATGTTGGATTTAGAGTTCCAAATTCATCTTTCTATATAGGAGAGAATAGAGGGAAACCTAAAAATATAAACAGCTGCTGTAAACGAACGCTTCAAACTAGAAGAACAAAATTTGGTGAGTCAAGTGGGATTTGTGTACCAATCATTACCACCAAGTATCATCAAGATTGGGTGAAAAAATATTTGCTGGCATTTCGGAAACTCGTTATTTCTAGGAAGCTTGTCAACCCCTTTCAATGAAAGTGCTTTACACAGTCTCTACATAGGGCTACTTGAAGAAGAAACAAACTATAGAGACAAAACTGAGAACTACTTTTTTTTGTCAAGTTTCAAAGAGCGAATACAAACCATGTTGGATTTAGAGTTCCAAATTCATCTATCTATATAGGAGAGAAGAGAGGGAAACCTAAATATATAAACGACTACTGTAGACGAACGCTTCAACCTAGAAGACCAAAATTTGATGAGCCACGTGGGATTTGTGTAACGATCATTATCACCAAGTATCATCAAGATTGGGTGAAAAAATATTTGCTGGTATTTCGGAAACTCATTATTTCTTAGAAGCTTGGCAACCCCTGTCAATGGAAGTGCTTTTCCACAGTCTGTGCCTAGGGCTACTTGAAGAAGAAACAACCATAGAGACAAAACTGAGAACTTCTTTATTTTGTCAAGTTTCAAAGAGCTAGTAGAAACCATGTTGGATTTAGAGTTCCAAATTCATCTATCTATATAGGAGAGAACAGAGTGAAACCTAAATTTAAAAACTGGTACTGTACACGAACGCTTCAACGTAGAAGAACAAAATTTGGTGAGCCAAGTGGGATTGGTGTACTTGTCATTACCACCAAGTATCATCAAGATTCGTTGAAAAAATATTTGCTGTTATTTCGGAAACTCGTTATTTCTTGGAAGCTTGGCAACCCCTTTCAATGAAAGTGCTTTTCCACAGTCTCTGCTTAGGACTACTTGAAGAAAAAACAAACCATCGAGACAAAACTGAGAACCACTTTTTTTTGTCAAGGTTCAAAGAGCGACTGCAAACCATGTTGGATTTAGATTTCCAAATTTATCTATCTATATAGGAGAGAACAGAGCGAAACCTTAATATAAAAACGACTAATTTAGACGAACGCTTCAACCTAGAAGAACAAAATTTGGTGAGCCAAGTGGGATTTATGTACTGATCATTACCACCAAGTATCATCAAGATTGGTTGAAAAAATATTTGCTGGTATTTCGGAAACTCGTTATTTCTTAGAAGCTTGGAAACCCCTCTTAATGAAAATGCTTTTCAACAGTCTGTGCCTAGGGCTACTTGAAGAGGAAACAACCCATAGAGACAAAACTGAGAACTCCTTTATTTTGTCAAGTTTCAAAGAGCTACTAGAAACAATGTTGGATTTAGAGTTCCAAATTCATCTGTCTATATAGGAGAGAACAGAGGGAAACCTAAAATAAAAACTGTTACTGTAAACGAACGCTTCAACCTAGAAGAACAAAATTTGGTGACCCAAGTGAGATTTATCTACCGATCATTACCACCACGTATCATCAAGATTGGGTGAAAACAAATTTGCAGGTATTTTGGAAAATAATAATTCCTTTGAAGCTTGGCAACCCCTTTCAATGAAAGTGCTTTTCCACAGTCTCTGCTTAAGGCTACTTGAAGAGGAAAAAAATCATAGAGACAAAACTGAGAACAACTTTTTTTTTGTCAAGTTTCAAAGAGCGACTAAAACCATGTTGGATTTAGAGTTCCAAATTCATCTATCTATGTAGGAGATAACAGAGGGAAACATAAATATAAAAACGACTACTGTAGACGAACGCTTCAACCTAGAAGAACAAAATTTGATGAGCCAAGTGGAATTTGTGTAATGATCATTACCACCAAGTATCATCAAGATTGGGTAAAAAAATATTTGCTGGTATTTCGGAAACTCATTATTTCTTAGAAGCTTTCAACCCCTCTCAATGAAAGTGCTTTTCCACAGTCTGTGCCTAGGGCTACTTGAGGAAGAAACAAACCATAGAGACAAAATAGAGAACTACTATATTTTGTCAAGTATCAAAGAGCTACTAGCAATCATGTTGGATTTAGAGTTCCAAATTCATCTATCTATATAGGAGAGAACAGAGGAAAACCTAAAAATAAAAACTGCTATTGTAAACGAGCGGTTAAACCTAGAAGAACAAAATTTGGTGAGCCAAGTGGGATTGGTGTACTTGTCATTACCACCACGTATCATCAAGATTGGGTGAAAAAATATTTGCTGGTATTTTGGAAACTCATTATTTCTTAGAAGCTTGGCAACCAATCTCAATAAAAGTGCTTTTCCACAGTCTGTGCCTAGGGCTACTTGAATGGAAACAAACCACAGAGACAAAATTGAGAACTCCTTGATTTTGTCAAGTTTCAAAGAGCTACTGCAAACCATGTTGGATTTAGAGTTCCAAATTCATCTATCTATATAGGAGAGAAGAGAGTGGAACCTAAAAATAAACACTGCTACTTTAAAGGAATGCTTCAATCTAGAAGAACATAATTTGGTGAGCCAGGTGGGATTTGTGTACTTGTCATTACCATCACGTATCATCCAGATTTTGTGAAAAAATATTTGCTGGTATTTCGAAAACTCGTAATTTCTTGGAATCTTGGCTACCCCTTTCAATGAAAGTGCTTTTCCACAGTCTCTGCTTAGGGCTACTTGAAGAGGAACAAACCATAGAGAGAAAACTGAGAACTACTTTATTTTGTCAAGTTTCAAATAGCTACTACAAACCATGTTGGATTAAGAGTTCCAAAATTATCTATCTATATAGGAGAGAACGGAGGGAAACCTAAATATAAAAACTGCTACTGTAGATGAACGCTTCAACCTAGAAGAACAAAATTTGGTGAGCCAAGTGGGATTTGTGTACTGATCATTACCACGAAGTATCATCATGATTGTGTGAAAAAATATTTGCTGGAATTTCGGAATATCGTTATTTCTTAGAACCATAGCAACCCCTCTCAATGAAAGTGCTTGTCCAAAGTCTGTGCCTAGGGCTACATGAAGAGGAAAAAAAAACATAGAGACAAAACTGAGAACTCTTTTATTTTGTCACGTTTCAAAGAGCTACTACAAACCATGTTGGATTTAGAGTTCCAAATTCATCTATCTATATAGGAGAGAACAGAGGGAAACCTAAATATAAAAACTGCTACTGTAGACGAACGCTTCAACATAGAATAACAGAATTTGGTGAGCCAAGTGAGATTTGTGTACTGATCATTACCACCACGTATCATCATGATTCGGTGAAAAAATATTTGCTGGTATTTCAGAAACTCGTAATTTCTTGGAAGCTTGGCAACCCCTTTCAATGAAAGTGCTTCTCCACAGTCTCTGTTTAGGGCTACTTGAATAGGAAACAAACCATAGAGACAAAACAGAGAACTACTTTATTTTGTCAAGTTTCAAAGAGCTACTACAAACCCTGTTGGATTTAGAGTTCAAAATTCATCTATCTATATAGGAGAGAACAGAGTGAAACCTAAATATAAAAACTGCTACTGTAGACCAACGCTTCAACCTAGAAGAACAAAATTTGGTGAGCCAAGTGGGATTGGTGTACTGATCATTACCAACAAGTATCAGCAAGATTGGGGGGAAAATATTTGCTGGTATTTTGGAAACTCCTTATTTCTTACAAGCTTGGCAACCCCTCTCAATGAAAATGCTTTTCAACAGTCTGTGCCTAGGGCTACTTGAAGGGGAAACAAACCATAGACACAAAATTGAGAACTTCTCTATTTTGTCAAGTCTCAAAGAGCTACTACAAACCATGTTGGATTTACAGTTCCAAATTCATCTATCTATATAGGAGAGAACAGAGGGAAACCTAAAAATATAAAAAGCTACTGTATGCGAACGCTTCAACATAGAAGAACTAAATTTGGTGAGTCAAGTGGGATTTGTGTACCGATCATTACCACCAATTATCATCAAGAATCGTTGAAAAAATATTTGCTGGTATTTCGGAAACTCGTTATTTCTTGGAAGTTTGGCAACCCCTTTCAATGAAAGTGCTTTACCACAGTCTCTGCTTAGGACTACTTGAAGAAAAAACAAACCATAGAGACAAATCTGAGAACTACTTTTTTTTGTCAAGTTTCAAAGAGCGACTACAAACCATGTTGGATTTAGAGTTCCAAATTCATCTATCTATATAGGAGAGAACAGAGGGAAACCTAAAAATAAAAACTGCTACTGTAAACGAATGCTTGAACCTAGAAGAACAAAATTTGGTGAGTCAAGTGGGATTTGTGTACCGATCATTACCACCAAGTATCATCAAGATTGGGTGAAATAATATTTGCTGGTATTTCGGAAACTCGTTATTTCTTGGAAGATTGGCAACCCCTTTCAATGAAAGTGCTTTTCCACAGTCTCTGCTTAGGGCTACTTGAAGAGGAAACAAACCGTAGAGACAAAACAGAGAACGACTTTTTTTTTTTTTTGTAAAGTTTCAAAGAGCTACTACAAACCATGTTGGATTTAGAGTTACAAATTCATCTATCAATGTAGGAGATAACAGAGGGAAACATAAATATAAAAACGACTACTGTAGACGAACGCTTCAACCTAGAAGAACAAAATTTTGTGATCCAAGTGGGATTTGTGTACTGATCATTACCACCATGTATCATCAAGATTGGGTGAAAAAATATTTGCTGGCATTTGGGAAACTCGTTATTTCTTGGAAGCTTGGCAACCCCTTTCAATGAAAGTGCTTTTCCACAGTCTCTGCTTAGGGCTACTTGAAGAGGAACAAACCATAGAGAGAAAACTGAGAACTACTTTATTTTGTCCAGTTTCAAAGAACTACTACAAACCATGTTGGAAATAGAGTTTCAAATTCATCTATCTATATAGGAGAGAACAGAGGGAAACATAAATATAAAAACTGCTACTGTAAACGAACGCTTCAACCTAGAAGAACAAAATTTGGTGAGCCAAGTGGGATTTATCTACCGATCATTACCACCACGTATCACCAAGATTGGTGAAAAAATATTTGCAGTTATTTTGGAAACTCGTAATTTCTTTGAAGCTTGGAAACCCCTTTCAATGAAAGTGCTTTTCCACAGTCTCTGCTTAGGGCTACTTGAAGAGGAAACAAATCATAGAGACAAAACTGAGAACTACATTTTTATGTCAAGTTTCAAAGAACTACTACAAACCATGTTGGATTTAGTGTTCCAAATTCATCTAATTATATAGGAGAGAACAGAGTGAAACCTAAAAATAAAAACTGCTACTTGAAACGAACGCTTCAACATAGAAGAACAAAATTTGGTGACAAATGTGGGATTTGTGTACTTGTCATTACCACCACGTATCATCAAGATTGGATGAAAAAATATTTGCTGGTATTTCGGAAACTCGTAATTACTTGGAAGCTTGGCAACCCCTGTCAATGAAAATGGTTTTCCACACTCTCTGCTAAGGGCTACTTGAAGAGGAAACAAAGCATAGAGACAAAACTGAGAACCGCTTTTTTTTTTGTCAAGTTTCAAATAGCTACTACAAACCATGTTGGATTAAGAGTTCCAAAATCATCTATCTATATAGGAGAGAACGGAGGGAAACCAAAATATAAAAACTGCTACTGTAGATGAACGCTTCAACCTAGAAGAACAAAATTTGGTGAGCCAAGTGGGATTTGTGTACTGATCATTACCACGAAGTATCATCATGATTGTGTGAAAAAACATTTGCTGGTATTTCGGAATATCGTTATTTCTTAGAAAGTTAGCAACCCCTCTCAATGAAAGTGCTTGTCCAAAGTCTGTGCCTAGGGCTACTTGAAGAGGAAAAAAAAAACATAGAGACAAAACTGAGAACTCTTTTATTTTGTCACGTTTCAAAGAGCTACTACAAACCATGTTGGATTTAGAGTTCCAAATTCATCTATCTATATAGGAGAGAACAGAGGGAAACCTAAATATAAAAACTGCTACTGTAGACGAACGCTTCAACATAGAATAACAGAATTTGGTGAGCCAAGTGCGATTTGTGTACTGATCATTTCCACCACGTATCATCAAGATTGGGTGAAAAACTATTTGCTTGTATTTCGGAAACTCGTAATTCCTTTGAAGCTTGGCAACCCCTTTCAATGAAAGTGCTATTCCACAGTCTCTGCTTAAGGCTACTTGAAAAGGAAAAAAATCATAGAGACAAAACTGAGAATTCCTTTGTTTTGTCAAGTTTCATAGAGCTACTACAAACCGTGTTGGATTTAGAGATCCAAATTCATCTATCTACATAGGAGAGAACAGAGGGAAACCTAAATATAAAAACGACTAGTGTAGCCGAACCCTTCAACCTAGAAGAACAAAATTTTGTGAGTCAAGTGGGATTTGTGTAGTGATCATTACCACCATGTATCAACAACATTGGGTGAAAAAATATTTGCTGGTATTTCGGAAACTCGTTATTTCTTAGAAGCTTGGCAACCCCTCTCTATGAAAGTGTTTTTCCACAGAGTGTGCCTAGGGCTACTTGAGGAGGAAACAAACACTAGAGACAAAAGTGAGAACTCCTTTATTTTGTTAAGAGTCAAAGAGCTACTACAATCCATGTTGGATTTAGAGTTCCAAATTCATCTATCAATATAGGAGAGAACAGAGGGAAACCTAAAAATATAAACTGCTACTGTAAACGAACGCTTCAACCTAGAAGACCAAAATTTGGTGAGTAGTGGGATTTGTGTACCGATCATTACCACCACGTGTCATGAAGATTGGGTGAAAAAATATTTGCTGGTATTTCAGAAACTCATAATTGCTTGGAAGCTTGGCAACCCCTTTCAATGAAAGCGCTTTTCCACAGTCTCTGCTTAGGGCTACTTGAAGAGGAAACAAACCATAGAGAGAAAACTGAGAACTACTATATTTCGTCAAGTTTCAAAGAACTACTACAAACCATGTTGGATTTAGAGTTCCAAATTCATCTATCTATATAGTAGAGAACAGAGGGAAACCTAAAAATAAAAACTGCTACTGTAAACGAACGCTTCAACCTAGAATAACAAAATTTGGTGAGCCAAGTAGGATTTGTCTACCGATCATTACCACGGCGTATCATCAAGTTTGGGTGAAAAAATATTTGCTGGTATTTCGAAAACCCGTAATTCCTTTGAAGCTTCGCAACCCCTTTCAATTAAAGTGCTTTTCCACAGTCTGTGCTTAGGGCTACTTGAAGAGGATACAAATCATAGAGACAAAGCTGAGAGCTTCTTTTTTATCTCAGTTTCAAAAAGCTACTACAAACCATGTTGGATTTAGTGTTCCAAATTCATCTATCTATATAGGAAAGAACAGAGGGAAACCTGAAAATATAAGCAGCTACTGTAAACGAACGCTTCAACCTAGAAGAACAAAATTTGGTGAGTCAAGTGGGATTTGTGTACCGATCATTACCACAAAGTATCATCAAGATTCGGTGAAAAAATATTTGCTGGTATTTCGGAAACTGGTTATTTCTTGGAAGATTGCAACGCCTTTCAATGAAAGTGCTTTTCCACAGTCTCTGCTTAGGGCTACTTGAAGAAAAAACAAACCATAGAGACAAAACTGAGAACTACTTTTTTTTTGTCAAGTTTCAAAGAGCGACTACAAACCATGTTGGATTTAGAGTTCCAAATTCATCTATCTATATAGGAGAGAACAGAGGGAAACCTAAATATAAAAACGACTACTGTAGACGAACGATTCAAACTAGAAGAACAAAATTTGGTGAGCCAAGTGGGATTTGTGTACTGATCAATACCAGCAAGTATCATCAAGATTTCGTGAAAAAATGTTTGCTGGTATTTCGGAAACACGTTATTTCTTAGAAGCTTGGCAACCCCTTTTAATGAAAGTGCTTTTCCACAGTATCTGGTTAGGGCTACTTGAAGAGGACACAAACCATAGAGAGAAAAATGAGAACTACTTTATTTTGTCATGTTTCAAAGAACTACTATAAACCATGTTGGATTTATAGTTCCAAATACATCTATCAATATAGGAGCGAACAGCGTGAAACCAAAATATAAAAACTGCTACTGTCATCGAACGCTTCAACCTAGATGAACAAAATTTGGTGAGCCAAGTGGGATTTGTCTACCGATCATTACCACCACGTATCATCAAGAGTGGGTGAAAAAATATTTGCTTGTATTTCGGAAACTCTTAATCCTTTGAAGCTTGGCAACCCCTTTCAATGAAAGTGCTTTTCCACAGTCTCTGCTTAAGGCTACTTGAAGAGGAAACAAATCATAGAGACAAAACTGAGAATTCCTTTGTTTTGTCAAGTTTCAAAGAGCTACTACAAACCATGTTGGATTTAGAGTTCGAAATTCATCTATCTATATAGGAGAGAACAGAGGGAAACCTAAATATAAAAAAGAATACTGTAGACGAACGCTTCAAACTAGAAGAACAAAACTTGGTGAGCCAAGTGAGATTTGTGTACTTATCATTACCACCAAGTATCATCAAGATTGGGTCTAAAAATTTGCTGGTATTTCGGAAACTTGTTATTTCTTAGAAGCTTGGCAACGCCTCTCAATGAAAGTGCTTTTCCACAGTCTGTTCCTAGGGCTACTTGAAGAGGAAAAAAAACCATAGAGACAAAACTGAGAACTACTTTTTTTTTGTCAAGTTTCAAAGAGCGACTACAAACCATGTTGGATTTTGTGTTCCAAATTCATCTATCTATATCGGAGAGAACAGAGTGAAACCTAAAAACAAAAACTTCTACTGTAAACGAACGCTTCAACCTAGGAGAACAAAATTTGGTGAGTCAAGTGAGATTAGTGTACCGACCATTACCACCAAGTATCATCAAGATTGGGTGAAATAATATTTGCTGGTATTTCGAAACTCGTTATTTCTTGGATGCTTGGCAACCCCTTTCAATGAAAGTGCTTTTCAACAGTCTCTGCATATGGCTACTTGAAGAGGAAACAAATCAAAGAGACAAAACTGAGAACTAATTTTTATTTCAAGTTTCAAAGAGCTACTACAAACCATGTTGGATTAAGTGTTCCAAATACATCTATCTATATAGGAGAGAACAGAGTGAAACCTAAAAATAAAAACTGCTATTGTAAATGAATGCTTCAACCTAGAAGAGCAAAATTTGTTGAGCCAAGTGGGATTGGTGTACGTGTCATTGCCACCACGTATCATCAAGATTGGGTTGAAAAATATTTGCTGGTATTTCGGAAATTCGTTATTTCGTAGAAGCTTGGCAACCCCTCTCAATGAAAGTGCTTCCACAGTCTGTGCCTAGGGCTACTTGAAGAGGAAACAAACCATAGAGACACAACTGAGAACTCCTTTATTTTTGTCAAGTTTCAAAGAGCTACTACAATCCAAGTTGTATTTAGAGTTCCAAATTCATCTACCTATATAGGAAAGAACAGAGTGGAACCTAAAAATAAAAACTGATACTGTAAACGAACGCTTCAACCTAGAAGAACAAAATTTGGTGAGCCAAGTGGGATTTGTGTACTTGTCATTACAACCACGTATGATCCAGATTTTGTGAAAAAATATTTGCTGGTATTTCGGAAAGTCTTATTTCTTGGAAGCTTGGCAACCCCTTTCAATGAAAGTGCTTTTCCACAGTCTCTGCTTCGGGCTACTTGAAGTGGAACAAACCATAGAGAGAAAACTGAGAACTACTTTATTTTGTCAAGTTTCAAAGAACTACTACAAACCATGTTGGATTTAGAGTTTCAAATTCATCTATCTATATAGGAGAGAACAGAGGGAACCTAAAAACAAAACTGCTACTGTAAACGAACGCTTCAACCTAGAAGAACAAAACTTGGTGAGCCAAGTGGGATTATCTACCGATCATTACGACCACGTATCATCAAGATTGGGTGAAAAAATATTTGCTGGTATTTTGGAAACTCGTAATTCTTTGACGCTTGGCAACCCTTTCAATGAAAGTGCCTTTTCAACAGTCTCTGCATATGGCTACTTGAAGAGGAAACAAATCAAAGAGACAAACTGAGAACTAATTTTTATTTCAAGTTTCAAAGAGCTACTACAAACCATGTTGGATTTAGTGTTCCAAATACATCTATCTATATAGGAGAGAACAGAGTGAAACCTAAAATAAAAACTGCTATTGTAAATGAATGCTTCAACCTAGAAGAGCAAAATTTGTTGAGCCAAGTGGGATTGGTGTACGTGTCATTGCCACCACGTATCATCAAGATTGGGTGAAAAATATTTGCTGGTATTTCGGAAATTCATTATTTCGTAGAAGCTTGGCAACCCCTCTCAATGAAAGTGCTTTTCCAAAGTCTGTGCCTAGGGCTACTTGAAGGGGAAACAAACCATAGATACAAAACTGAGAACTCCTTTATTTTGTCAAGTTTCAAAGAGCTACTACAAACCATGTTGGATTTAGAGTTCCAAATTCATCTATCTATATAGGAGAGAACAGAGGGAAACCTAAATATAAAAACGGCGTACTGTAAACGAACTCTTCAACCTAGAAGAACAAAATTTGGTGAGCCAAGTGGGATTTGTCTACAATCATTACCACCACGTATCATCAAGATTGGGTGAAAAATATTTGCTTGTATTTCGGAAACTCGTATTCCTTTGAAGCTTGGCAACCCCTTTCAATGAAAGTGCTATTCCACAGTCTCTGCTTAAGGCTACTTGAAAAGGAAAAAAATCACAGAGACAAAACTGAGAATTCCTTTGTTTTGTCAAGTTTTATAGAGCTACTACAAACCGTGTTGGATTTAGAGATCCAAATTCATCTCTCTATATAGGAGAGAACAGAGGGAAACCTAAATATAAAAATGACTAGTGTAGACGAACGCTTCAACCGAGAAGAACAAAATTTTGTGAGCCAAGTGGGATTTGTGTAGTGATCATTACCACCATGTATCATCAACATTGGGTGAAAAAATATTTGCTGGTATTTCGGAAACTCTTTATTTCTTAGAAGCTTGGCAACCCCTCTCTATGAAAGTGCTTTTCCACAGAGTGTGCCTAGGGCTACTTGAAGAGGAAACAAACAGTAGAGACAAAAGTGAGAACTCCTTTATTTTGTTAAGAGTCAAAGAGCTACTAAAATCCATGTTGGATTTAGAGTTCCAAATTCATCTATCAATATAGGAGAGAACAGAGCGAAACCTAAAAATATAAACTGCTATTGTAAACGAACGTTTCAACCTAGAAGACCAAAATTTGGTGAGTAGTGGAATTTGGTGTACCGATCATTACCACCACGTGTCATGAAGATTGGGTGAAAAAATATTTGCTGGTATTTCAGAAACTCATAATTTCTTGGAAGCTTGGCAACCCTTTCAATGAAAGTGCTTTTCGACAGTCTCTGCTTAGGGCTACTTGAAGAGAAACAAACCATAGAGAGAAAACTGAGAACTACTATATTTCGTCAAGTTTCAAAGAACTACTACAAACCATGTTGGATTTAGAGTTCCAAATTCATCTATCTATATAGTCGAGAACAGAGGGAAACCTAAAAATAAAAACTGCTACTGTAGACGAACGCTTCAACCTAGACGAACAAAATTTGGTGAGCCAAGTGGGATTTGTCTACCGATCATTACCACGGCGTATCATCAAGATTGGGTAAAAAAATATTTGCTGGTATTTCGGTAACCCGTAATTCCTTTGAAGCTTCGCAACCCCATTCAATGAAAGTGCTTTTCCCCAGTCTCTGCTTAGGGCTACGTGAAGAGGATACAAATCATAGAGACAAAGCTGAGAGCTACATTTATGTCAAGTTTCAAGGAGCTACTACAAACCATGTTGGATTTAGTGTTCCAAATTCATCTATCTATATAGGAGAGAACAGAGGGAAACCTAAAAATATAAACAGCTACTGTAAACGAACGCTTCAACCTAGAAGAACAAAATTTGGTGAGTCAAGTGGGATTTATTTACCGATCATTAGCACCACGTATCATCAAGATTGGGTGAAAAAATATTTGCTGGTATTTTGGAAACTCGTAATTCCTTTGAAGCTTGGCAACCCCTTTCAAAGAAAGTGCTTTTCCACAGTCTCTGCTTAGGGCTACTTGAAGAGAAAACAAATCATAGACACAAAACTGAGAAATAATTTTTATGTCAAGTTTCAAAGAGCTACTACAAACCATGTTGGATTTAGTGGTCCAAATTCATCTATCTATATAGGAGAAAACAGAGTGAAACCTAAAAATAAAAACTACTATTGTAAAAGAAAGCTTCAACCTAGAAGAACAAAATTTGGTGAGCCAAGTGGGATTTGTGTACTGATTATTACCACCACGTATCATCAAGATTGGGTGAAAAAATATTTGCTGGTATTTCGGAAATTCGTAATTTCTTGGAATCTTGGCAACCCTTTCAATGAAAGTGCTTTTCCAAAGTCTGTGCCTAGGGCTACTTGAAGGGGAAACAAACCATAGATATAAAACTGAGAACTCCTTTATTTTGTCAAGTTTCAAAGAGCTACTACAAACCATGTTGGATTTAGAGTTCCAAATTCATCTATCTATATAGGAGAGAACAGAGGGAAACCTAAATATAAACACGACTACTGTAGACGAACGATTCAACCTAGAAGAACAAAATTTGGTGAGTCAAGTGAGATTTGTGTACCGACCATTACCACCAAGTATCATCAAAATTGGGTGAAAATATATTTGCTTGTATTTCGGAAACTCGTTATTTCTTAGAAGCTTGGCAACCCCTCTCAATGAAAGTGCTTTTCCACAGTCTGTGCCTACGGCTACTTGAAGAGGAAACAAAACATAGAGAAAAAACTGAGAACTCCTTTATTTTGTCAAGTTTCAAAGAGCTACTACAAACCAGGTTGTATTTAGAGTTCCAAATTCATCTATTTATATAGGAGAGAACAGAGTGAAACCTAAAAATAAAAACTGCTACGGTAGACGAACGCCTAAAACTAGAAGATCAAAATTTGGGTGAGCCAAGTGGGATTTGTGTACTGATCATTACCACCACGTATCATCAAGATTGGGTGAAAAAATATTTGCTTGTGTTTCGGAAACTCGTTATTTCTTGGAAGCTTGGCAACTCATTTCAATGAAAGTGCTTTTCCTCAGTCTCTGCTTAGGGCTACTTGAAGAGGAATCAAACCATAGAGACAAAACTGAGAACCACTTTTTTTTTGTCAAGGTTCAAAGAGCGACAACAAACCATGTTGGATTTAGATTTTCAAATTCATCTATCTATATAGGAGAGAACAGAGGGAAACCTAAATATAAAAACGACTACTGTAGACGAACGCTTCAACCTAGAAGAACAAAATTTGGTGAGCCAAGTGGGATTTGTGTACTGATCAATACCAACATGTATCATCAAGATTGGGTGAAAAAATATTTGCTGGTATTTTGGAAACTCGTTATTTCTTAGAAGCCTGGCAACCCCTCTCAATGAAAATGCTTTTCCACATTGTGTGCCTAGGGCTAATAGAAGAGGAATCAATCCATAGAGACAAAACTGAGAACTCCTTTATTATCTCAAGTTTCAAAGAGCTAGTACAAACCATGTTGGATTTACAGTTCCAAATTCATCTATCTATATAGGAGGGAACAGAGGGAAACCTAAATATAAAAACGACTACTGTAGATGAACGCTTCAACCTAGAAGAACACAATTTGGTGAGCCAAGTGGGATTTGTGTACTGATCATTACAACCAAGTATCATCAAGATTGGGTAAAAAAATATTTGCTGGTATTTCAGAAACTCTTAATTTCTTGGAAGCTTGGCAACCCCTTTCAATGAAAGTGCTTTTCCACAGTCTCTGCTTAGGGCTACTTGAAGAGGAACAAACCATAGAAAGAAACTGAGAACTACGTTATTTTGTCAAGTTTTCAAAGAACTACTACAAACCATGTTGGATTTAGAGTTTCAAATTTATCTATCTATATAGGAGAGAACAGAGGGAAACCTAAAAATAAAAACTGCTACTGTAAACGAACGCTTCAACCTAGGAAGAACAAAACTTGGTGAGCCAAGTGGGATATATCACCGATCATTACCACCATGTATCATCAAGATTGGGTGAAAAAATATTTGCTGGTATTTTGGAAACAAATAATTCCTTTGAAGCTTGGCAACCCCTTTCAATTAAAGTGCTTTTCCACAGTCTCTGCTTAGGGCTACTTGAAGAGGAAACAAATCATAGAGACAAAACTGAGAAATAATTTTTATGTCAAGTTTCAAAGAGCTACTACAAACCATGTTGGATATAGTGTTCCAAAATCATCTATCTACATAGGAGAGAACAGAGTGAAACCTAAAAATAAAAACTGCTATTGTAAATGAAGGCTGCAACCTAGAAGAACAAAATTTGTTGAGCCAAGTGGGATTGGTGTACGTGTGATTACCAGCACGTATCATCAAGATTGGGTGAAAAATATTTGCTGGTATTTCGGAAACTCGTTATTTCGTAGAACCTTGGCAACCCCTCTCAATGAAAGTGCTTTCCCACAGTCTGTGCCTAGGGCTACTTGAAGGGGAAACAAACCATAGAGACAAAACTGAGAACTCCTTTATTTTGTCAAGTTTCAAAGAGCTACTACAAACCAGGTTGTATTTAGAGTTCCAAATTCATCTATTTATATAGGAGAGAACAGAGTGAAACCTAAAAATAAAAACTGCTACGGTAGACGAACGCCTAAAACTAGAAGATCAAAATTTGGTGAGCCAAGTGGGATTTGTGTACTGATCATTACCACCATGTATCATCAAGATTGGGTGAAAAAATATTTGCTTGTGTTTCGGAAACTCGTTATTTCTTGGAAGTTTGGCAACTCATTTCAATGAAAGTGCTTTTCCTCAGTCTCTGCTTAGGGCTACTTGAAGAAGAATCAAACCATAGAGACAAACTGAGAACCACTTTTTTTTTGTCAAGGTTCAAAGAGCGACAACAAACCATGTTGGATTTAGATTTTCAAATTCATCTATCTATATAGGAGAGAACAGAGGGAAACCTAAATATAAAAACGACTACTGTAGACGAACGCTTCAACCTAGAAGAACAAAATTTGGTGAGCCAAGTGGGATTTGTGTACTGATCAATACCAACATGTATCATGAAGATTGGGTGAAAAAATATTTGCTGGAATGTCGGAAACTCGTTTTTAGAAGCTTGGCAACCACTCTCAATGAAAATGCTTTTCCACATTGTGTGCCTAGGGCTAATAGAAGAGGAATCAATCCATAGAGACAAAACTGAGAACTCCTTGATTTTCTCAAATTTCAAAGAGCTACTACAAACCATGTTGGATTTACAGTTCCAAATTCATCTATCTATATAGGAGAGAACAGAGTGAAACCTAAATATAAAAACGACTACTGTAGACGAACGCTTCAACCTAGAAAAACACAATTTGGTGAGCCAAGTGGGATTTGTGTACTGATCATTACAACCAAGTATCATCAAGTTTGGGTGAAAAAATATTTGCTGGAATGTCAGAAACTCGTTTTTAGAAGCTTGGCAACCACTCTCAATGAAAGTGCTTTTCCACAGTCTGTGCCTAGGGTTACTTGAATAGGAAACAAACCATAGAGACATAACTGAGAACTCCTTTATTTTTTCAGGTTTCAAAGAACTACTACAAACCATGTTGGATTTAGAGTTCCAAATTCATCTATCTATATAGGAGAGAACAGTGGGAAACCTAAAAATATAAACTGCTACTGTAAACGAACGCTTCAACCTAGAAGACCAAAATTTGGTGAGTCAAGTGGGATTTGTGTACCGATCACTACCACAACGTGTCATGAAGACTGGGTGAAAAAATATTTGCTAGTATTTCGGAATCTCGTAATTCCTTTGAAGCTTGGCAACCCCTTTCAATGAAAGTGCTATTCCACAGTCTCTGCTTAGGGCCACTTGAAGAGGAAACAAATCATACAGACAAAACTGAGAACTACTTTTTTATGTCAAGTATCATAGAGCTACTACAAACCATGTTGGATTAAGAGTGCAAATTCATGTATCTATATAGGAGAGAACAAAAGGAAACCTAAAAATAAAAAACTGCTACTGTAAATGAATGCTTCAATCTAGAAGAACAAAATTTGGTGAGTCAAGTGGGATTTGTGTACCGATCATTACCACCAAGTATCATCAAGATTGGGTGATAAAATATTTGCTGGTATTTCGGAAATTCGTTAATTCTTGGAAGCTTGGCAACCCCTTTCAATGAAAGTGCTTTCCCACAGTCTCTGCTTAGGGCTACCTGAAGAGGAAACAAACCATGGAGACAAAAACTGAGAACTCGTTTATTTTGTCAAGTTTCCAAGAGCGACTACAAACCATGTTGGATTTAGATTTCGAAATTCATCTATCTATATAGGAGAGAACAGAGGGAAACCTAAATATAAAAAAGAATACTGTAGACGAACGCTTCAAACTAGAAGAACAAAATTTGGTGAGCCAAGTGGGATTTGTGTACTGATCATTACCACCAAGTATCATCAAAATTGGGTGAAAATATATTTGCTTGTATTTCGGAAACTCGTTATTTCTTAGAAGCTTGGCAACCCCACTCAATGAAAGTGCTTTTCCACAGTCTGTGCCTACGGCTACTTGAAGAGGAAACAAAACATAGAGAAAAAACTGAGAACTCCTTTATTTTGTCAAGTTTCAAAGAGCTTCTACAAAGCTGGTTGTATTTAGAGTTCCAAATTCATCTATTTATATAGGAGAGAACAGAGTGAAACCTAAAAATAAAAACTGCTGCGGTAGACGAACGCCTAAAACTAGAGGATCAAAATTTGGTGAGTCAAGTGGGATTTGTGTACTGATCATTACCACCACGTATCATGAAGATTGGGTGAAAAAATATTTGCTGGTATTTCGGAAACTCGTAATTCCTTGGAAGCTTGGCAACCCTTTTAATGAAAGTGCTTTTCCACAGTCTCTGCTTAGGGTTACTTGAAGAGGAAACAAACCATAGAGAGAAAACTGAGAACTACTTTATTTCGTCATGTTTCAAAGAACTACTACAAACCATGTTCGATTTAGAGTTCCAAATTCATCTATCTTATAGGAGAGAACAGAGTGAAACCTAAATATAAAAACTGCTACTGTAAACGAACGCTTCAACCTAGAAGAACAAAATTTGGTGAGCCAAGTGGGATTTGTCTACCGATCATTACCACCAAGTATCATCAAGATTGGGTGAAAAAATATTTGCTTGTGTTTCGGAAACTCGTTATTTCTTGGAAGCTTGGCAACTCCTTTCAATGAAAGTGCTTTTCCTCAGTCTCTGCTTAGGGCTACTTGAAGAGGAATCAAACCATAGAGACAAAACTGAGAACCACTTTTTTTTTGTCAAGGTTCAAAGAGCGACAACAAACCATGTTGGATTTAGAGTTTCAAATTCTTCTATCTATATAGGAGAGAACAGAGGGAAACCTAATAATAAAAACGACTACTGTAGACGAACGCTTCAACCTAGAAGAACAAAATTTGGTGAGCCAGGTGGGATTTGTGTACTGATCAATACCAACATGTATCATCAAGATTGGGTGAAAAAATATTTGCTGGTATATCGGAAACTCGTTATTTCTTAGAAGCCTGGCAACCCCTCTCAATGAAAATGCTTTTCCACATTGTGTGCCTAGGGCTAATAGAAGAGGAATCAATCAATCCATAGAGACAAAACTGAGAACTCCTTTATTATCTCAAGTTTCAAAGAGCTAGTACAAACCATGTTGGATTTACAGTTCCAAATTCATCTATCTATATAGGAGAGAACAGAGGGAAACCTAAATATAAAAACGACTACTGTAGACGAACGCTTCAACCTAGAAGACCAAAATTTGGTGAGTCAAGTGGGATTTGTGTACCGATCACTACCACCACGTGTCATGAAGATTGGGTGAAAAAATATTTGCTAGTATTTCGGAAACTCGTAATTCCTTTGAATCTTGGCAACCCCTTTCAATGAAAGTGCTATTCCACAGTCTCTGCTTAGCGCTACTTGAAGAGGAAACAAATCATACAGACAAAACTGAGAACTACTTTTTTATGTCAAGTATCATAGAGCTACTACAAACCATGTTGGATTAAGAGTGCAAATTCATGTATCTATATAGGAGAGAAAAAAAGGAAACCTAAAAATAAAAAAAAACTGCTACTGTAAATGAACGCTTCAAACTAGAAGAACAAAATTTGGTGAGTCAAGTGGGATTTGTGTACCGATCATTACCACCAAGTATCATCAAGATTGGGTGATAAAGTATTTGCTGGTATTTCGGAAATTCGTTATTTCTTGGAAGCTTGGCAACCCCTTTCAATGAAAGTGCTTTTCCACACTCTCTGCTTAGGGCTACTTGAAGAGGAAACAAACCATGGAGACAAAACTGAGAACTGGTTTATTTTGTCAAGTTTCAAAGAGCGACTACAAACCATGTTGGATTTAGAGTTCGAAATTCATCTATCTATATAGGAGAGAACAGAGGCAAACCTAAATATAAAAAAGAATACTGTAGACGAACGCTTCAAACTAGAAGAACAAAATTTGGTGAGCCAAGTGGGATTTGTGTACTGATCATTACCACCAAGTATCATCAAAATTGGGTGAAAATCTATTTGCTTGTATTTCGGAAACTCGTTATTTCTTAGAAGCTTGGCAACCCCTCTCAATGAAAGTGCTTTTCCACAGTCTGTGCCTACGGCTACTTGAAGAGGAAACAAAACATAGAGACAAAACTGAGAACTCCTTTATTTTGTCAAGTTTCAAAGAGCTACTACAAAGCTGGTTGTATTTAGAGTTCCAAATTCATCTATTTATATAGGAGAGAACAGAGTGAAACCTAAAAATAAAAACTGCTACTGTAGACGAATGCCTCAAACTAGAAGATCAAAATTTGGTGAGCCAAGTGGGATTTGTGTACTGATTATTACCACCACGTATCATCAAGATTGGGTGAAAAAATATTTGCTGGTATTTCGGAAACTCGTAATTTCTTGGAATCTTGGCAACCCTTTCAATGAAAGTGCTTTTCCACAGTCTCTGCTTAGGGTTACTTGAAGAGGAAACAAACCATAGAGACAAAACTGAGAACTACTTTATTTTATCAAGTTTCTAAGAACTACTACAAACCATGTTGGATTTAGTGTTCCAAATTCATCTATCTATATAATAGAGAACATAGTGAAACCTAAATATAAAAACTGCTTCTGTAGAAAAACGCTTTAACCTAGAAGAACAAAATTTGTTGAGCCACGTGGGAATTGAGTCCTGATCATTACCACCACGTATCATCAAGATTGGGTGAAAAAATATTTGCTGGTGTTTCGGAAACTCGTTATTTCTTAGAAGCTTGGCAACCACTCTCAATGAAATTGCTTTTCCACAGTCTGTGCCTAAGGCTACTTGAAGAGGAAAGAAACCATAGAGACAAAACTGAGAACTTCTTTATTTTGTCAAGTTTCAAAGTGCTACTACAAACCATG